>NW_003163278.1:243066-325575 GCF_000004985.1 Naegleria gruberi
CAAGACAACACTTCCGATGGGCATGAGTAGAAGAGAATTAAATTAATTTCATCGAGGCAAAGATTGGCCAGGGTTGAAACTTTGGACATTTTTTTAAAAGATTGCATTGTAAAGAATGAACGCTAAAAGGAAATCGCCCACCGTCGTGGTCGAACCCACGACCACAAGGTTAAGAGCCTTGCTCTCTACCGACTGAGCTAGACGGGCTATGTTGATGATGAATATATTCATAATAAAAGCAAAATGAACACTATTTTAGCATTAAATATTTTATCTGCTAAAGTTATAGAATTAGTGAGAAAGTAAACTTCTTATTCAAAATTATTCCCAAAATTACTGTCCATTAATACCTGAATATTCTTAAAACGTTGTTACAATAATCAGCAAAATAAAGCTCTCCATTATATGAATTCAATGTACATCCTCCTACGTAGCTCTCCTGTATCAGTTCACTATTCTTTGAATTATTGGAAATATCAGAAACAGATTCTAACCTCCCTTCCATATCCATAACTTTAATGCAATCGGTATTGACAGTTATTATTTTGTAAGAAATCGTGTCAAATAGCGCATAGAAAAAATCATTGAAATGAATCTCCTTGACACTCTTCCATTCAGTTTCGTTAATTTTCTTCAATATTGAGAGATATTTCTCATCTTGATTGGTCAATAAAAGTGTAAATTCATTAATCACTTGAACATTCCACACACAAAATCCAAAATCCATTTGTTCTAAAACTTTTCCATCAGACAAGCTTAATATCGAAAATTTCAAGTAAGGATCACAAAAATAGATAGCATTTCCATAATGTTGTAATCCAGCTGGTCCATCAAATAATTGACTCTTCCAAACATGTTTCAATTCATTGGGTTGTTGATGATTCAACATTTCGAATAGGGAATACTTGTAGACATGACCATCACAACATGAAATAATTAGAGAATTACCACCCACTACACCTGTATCATTCTCTACCACATCTATATATACTGGAGTGGCAGGCATGATGATGGACTTCATCAGATTCCTACTCATTAAACAGAAAAATTGAATTCTATCATTGCCATGATCACTCACAATAATACAACCAAGTGAGTGGCAAATCTTTACATCAAACGGATTTTTAAACCCCGAAATATTATCAACATTATCAATTTCATTAGAAAAGGCTTTCTTTCGTTTAGATTTGAATTTTTCCAACATGTGGGATGGAAAATTCACATTAAAATCTATCAATTCGATATTTACTAAATTTTCATCAGTCAAAGATGAGGAATATTTTCTCTTCTTGGAGGAACTTTCAAGGGAATTTTCTTGGTGGTGTTTAATAGACATTTTTTTTTTATTTTTTGGAATAATTTTTCAATTTTATAAGTGAAAGTTACTTATGCTTCACCCATTTTTTGAAACATTAGTTTGGATTGAATTGTGTCTTCTTTTGTTAATGTGATCTGATGGTCACTCCATGGATGAAGAGAAACATCCAAGTTGAAAGTAATTCATTGGAGGTTGTTCATTTGCCATTCTAAGATTCACTTTCAGGAAACTAATCCTCCAACTAATTTTTCTTTAAAGCCTGAATCAATAGAGCAGTAATTTCAAAAACAACAAAACAAAAATACTCAAAAAACACTTCAAACTAATTACAACAAAATGGAAGAACATCAATCTCTTGTAATTGACAATGGTTCTGGAATGTGTAAAGCTGGTTTCGCTGGCGAAGATGCTCCACGTGCTGTTTTTCCTTCATTGATTGGTAGACCAAAACAAAGGTCAATTATGGTTGGAATGGGAAATAAGGATGCCTATGTTGGAGATGAAGCCATGTCAAAGAAGGGAATCCTCGCTCTCAAATATCCAATTGAGCACGGAATTATCACTAACTGGGATGATATGGAAAAGATTTGGCATCATACTTTCTATAATGAATTGAGAGTTGGTCCTGAAGAGCATGGTGTCTTATTAACTGAAGCTCCATTGAATCCAAAGGCAAATCGTGAAAAGATGACACAAATCATGTTCGAAACCTTTAGAGTTCCAGCCATGTATGTGGCCATTCAAGCTGTCTTGTCCTTGTATGCTTCTGGTAGAACTACAGGTATTGTTTTGGATTCAGGTGATGGTGTTTCACATACTGTTCCTATCTATGAGGGTTATGCTTTACCACATGCCATTTTAAGATTGGATTTGGCTGGTCGTGATTTAACTGACTACTTGATGAAGATCTTGATGGAACGTGGATACAGTTTCAACACCAGTGCTGAACGTGAAATTGTCAGAGATATTAAGGAAAAGCTTTGTTATGTTGCCTTTGACTTTGAAACTGAAATTAAGAAAGCATCTTAAAGTTCATCCATTGATACTTCATATGAATTACCAGATGGTAATATTATCACAGTTGGAAATGAACGATTCAGATGTCCAGAAGTGTTATTCCAACCTAATTTCATTGGAATGGAAGCTGCTGGTGTACACGAAACAACTTTCAATTCTATTGGAAAGTGTGATATTGACATTAGAAAGGATTTATATGCCAATGTTGTACTTTCAGGTGGTACAACCATGTTTGAAGGAATTGCTGAGAGAATGAACAAGGAATTGACAGCTATGGCTCCAGCCTCAATGAAGATTCGTGTTGTTGCTCCACCAGAAAGAAAGTATTCAGTTTGGATTGGTGGTAGTATTCTCTCTTCATTATCAACCTTTCAATCTATGTGGATCACAGCAGAGGAGTATGAAGATGCTGGATGTGCCATCGTTCATAGAAAGTGTTTCTAAACCAAGTTGACCCAAATCTATCATATATATTGTAAATAATCAAATTAAATTATCCTTATTATCCTTAACAATAGCCAGTCCAAATGAACATTTAACAATAAATTAGAGCATTAAGGTAAAAAGACTACAGCACCACAGGTTCCCAAGTTGTCTCCAACCTCAGTACTGATGTGGCTCGACGATGCTTAACTTCTCAAATCGGACGGGATGAGGTGCATTCATCGTGATATGGCCGTAGCCATTCAATTAACAAAAATCTTAATCATAAATAATACAACCTACAAAAACAAGCTCTTAATCATAAAAAATAAGTTTTTGTTTATGGTTAACACTTTTCACTTTTCCATTTGGAAACACATTGACGATATTGTTCAGTAGTTGCCAATTCTTCAATTGATTTCTTATTGACACAATAAGTAATGATTAACTACATTCTTGTAAATGTTTCATCAATCCATTGTTTCATGAATGCTGGCATTGAGTACATTGGAAATTGGAAGAAATAAATAAAGATGAATCCTGACCATCTATTTGTTTCAAGTTTGTAATGGAAACCAATTTCTCAAACCATTGAGAAAACAATCATATTCTAACCCACCTTCATCACAAATTATTACAATTGTTATGGTATTCAGTTGTTATTTCAGAAAACTTTCAATCATGCAGATTAATCTTTATAATGTTCCATATCAAGCATGTGGTATCTTGTTTTCTATTTATTGGGTTTAGCATTAGAGATGTCATTACATTTGAGAGTTATTTACAATAATTATTGATATGGACTGGTAATCTACCGAATTTGGATGAAAGAGACAAAGTACTGTTCATGCCCTTTCAGTTAATATCATTCACTGAATGTAAGTTATGAATTAACATGCTGTTTCAAGGTATACAATGCAATCTAATTGTTATCAGAAAGTTGAAGAAACGAACCTAAAATCAGCCAAGTTGTTTTGTTTGTGAAAAGATATTGTGATATCAACGAAATAATCATTTTCACAGAAAGTGAATCTGATTTTTCAGGATCCCTTAGTCCAGCCAACTGTCAACTAATCAACATCTATTCGAATGTTAAAAATGTCAGATTTTTCAACATCAACTTTAGTGTCCAAGTCATATTGTTTGACCTACATCAACATTTTAAAACAAAACAATCTTTCCATACATATGAAAGTGTCACCAATCATTGTCAATTTTCATTCACAAACTTGGAATAAGTTTTTTTTGAAACAAGCTGTCTTCCATCCTATCCACTTTCAACTAACAAGACTGTATGCAAAAGAAGAGACACACCAAAACAAACACACAAAAAAAGTGTATCCACTCAATGACTGCGATCACGATGATGGAAAATAATAATACATTATCTTCTTCTTACAAGACCAATAAGAACAACGAAAGCGATAACAAGAATACTAACAACAACAATAATAACATTAATAATATAACAATACATACGAGTCCATCGCTGCCATTAATGGAAGAATCTAAAGAACAAATATCTTCAACAACAACAACAATAACGGAGGAAAATATGAGTCAGATTGTACAACTGGGAGGAGATTTGACCATTATCGATAATAACAACAATAGAAATTCATCATCATCCTCATCAACTTCATCACCACTCAAATTATTTCTCAGCAAACTCTTTTCAAAGAGACGAAAATCACAAGCTGATAATGGTGCTAAGAATAATAACAACAACACCACTACTAATGGTTCTTCACCAAATAACTCTCAAAACTCTAAAAATCAAGCCTTTAAAAACCTTCTCACGCCCCACAGTGATTCCTCCTCATCACTGAATAATCCTAACAATAACATTTCGAATATCACAAGTCACTCCACCAACAATATTATCAACTCGAGTACGAGTGGAAGAAAATCGAAAAGACTTTCGGCGACCTTCTTTAAGAGAAGACACACCACTCAACTCTCGCAATCACCAATTCATAGCTCAACACAGGAAATTGAGAATTTCAGAGAGGAAGCTATTAAGAGACAAATTCAACAATCCAATCATGATGAGTTTATGTTTAACACTTCAATTGTACCTCCTACGACAACTAGTCCATCTTCTTCAGTGACAACAATTAATAGTGCAATCTCAATCTCACTCACTCCAAACAATAATAATAGTGGAAATACTCCACATCCTAACAGAACTAGAAGGAGTAGCTCATCAAAATCCATACCTGACAATGCAGATACATTCTTTGATGAAAACTCTGCTTTTGATATGGACGATTTAATGTGGATTACCATGGAACCAACCACAACAAGGACAAGTTTCCGACCAAAGACAGTCTCATCAAATTCTCTGATTAGTGTCACATCGAATAATGGTAATTCATCAACGGGTAGAAGAGACAGTGCTGCTCACAGTAGTGTTAATGATGAAGAGATTGTTGATGATTTGGAGGTAATCATTCCATGCATAACAATAGATGATGGTTCAGTGATGAGAACCCTCTCTCCTACAACTTCATCCACCACCACCACTAACAATAATTCGAGTATCATACAACCACCACCATCATCCACAAGACATGTTAATAGCTGGGATCTAGATGATGATATTGAAGCTGCCCACAATTCCTTTTCCTTCTCTCCAGGAAGTATGAATGCCTCCAACATTATCAATTTGTAAATTCACATACTACCATTTCTCGAGAGTCCCAATCTAGCAATAGTAATAAATTAATAATACGATTTGGAAATTTACTTTAATTTTTAATTAAATATTTTTTATTTTCAAATTTTAGCGCAAAAATCGTAACGGACAGCAAGTTTCATCAGCTGGAAAATATCATCTCAACCCACACTTAACGTTACTTCTCAACACTCTCTTCCGCTTTCTCTGACAATAATAATCAAAGGAAAACATAAGAGAAAAAATGACCAGCAAACAAAAACATTACGGATTGGATGATGGCATTGTTCCTGAAGCTTTTGAACTTCCATCGAAACAAGAGGTTATTGTGATGGAAAAGAATGGTAATATTCATGAAGTATTGCCTCCAAATATGCTCGATGGTGATGAAGTTAAAAGTGTAACGAGTACAACTTCGGATCAGGTTAACAAGGAAGAGGAAGAAGAATTTGAATATAAACCAGTAACAAATCTTGTAGAATATTTCAGTGATGAAAACAATCGTAAACAAATTGATGTTGTTCTTCACTGTTTATCAAAATTGGAAGAAGAGTCATCGGATAAAACAAAGGCTATGGAACACAACGGAAGATTTCAGTTTTTGTGTAATATTCTCTATGATTTGGATAAATATGAGCTTGAATTCTACATGTTACAATTACTGTAGGTTTATAATATTAATTATTTTGGTGATGATTTAAATTTCTTATTAGAAATACTTACATGATGAAAGCAGGAGATGGTGATTCACATTTGGAACGTTATATTCTTGAAATTTGCGCCAAGTCAATGCACTTTGGTGTTAAATTGAGTTGGTTATTGGATGCTGAATTATATACATTGGAAAATCATTTGGCACAAACACCAAATAATATCAAATTAAAGAAGAGAGCACAAAGAGGAATGATTTTTAGAAATTTAATTGAAAAAGTTACGATTAATCAAGTTGTTCCTATTAATTATATGAATGACAGTTTCCTGAATACATCAATTCTTCAAGTAGATGCTGAATTCACAGAAGACCAAACTGAAGAAGAGAAGAATAAGCTCTCTACATATGTTTTGCAAAATGTTTTTGCCAAACAAAGAAGATCCAATTATTTTAATGATGAACATTATTTCGTTCATTCCCTTACTGATTTATCCTATAGATTGAAGGCATATCCTCCAGGTGATATCAGAAAGCATCGTATGAAGGCAGAACTTGAACGTTTAAATCAATCAATTCCTTATGGTGTATATTATCCTTTGTGTGAATCACGTGATCCTCACTGTAGAATTTTGAGAATTTGTACAGATGCTTGTCGTGTTTTTAGTACAAAGGAAAGAGTTCCAATTCTTTGTGTTTTTGAAGTCCTTACAGGTGATGCACCATGTACTCAACCTGAAGATGTTATTCAATTTGATGAAACCACTGAAGAATTCAATATTTATGATGGAATTATTGTGAAAAAGAATGGAGATTGTACAGATTCACCAGCAACAGAAGAAAGCAGAATGATTGAAAGACGTATCAGCTCAACTTATCAATTTGATGTTACCATGGATGATGAAAAACACAAAAATGATATATTGGACGAAATAGATGCCACTTCAACAATTTCAGACTCTTCAGACTCTGGTCCTAGAAAATCTGATGCTAGCTCTATCCCTCAAACACCATCTACCTTCAAGTCAGAGCTCCCAATTTTACACATTCCAAATATCAATCAAGATGATTTTGTTCTTATTGAAAAGAAGGATCCAACCAGAGATGAAGAAGTTTTACATGATTTGGAATCTGTATTTGGTGAAAGCTTTGAAAAGATTAAGGCCAAGTATAGAGCTGTTTCACCTTATGGGTGTGCTCCTGGTTGGGACTTGAGATCTGTAATTGTAAAAGCTAATGACGATATTAGACAAGAAATATTTGCCATGCAATTAATCAAATTATTTGCCAGGATTTTTGAAGAAGAAAAATTGCCAATCTATATTAGGCCATATGAAATTATTGTGACAAGTGGAAATTGTGGTATGCTTGAAACAGTTCGTGATACTTGCTCAATTGATGGTTTGAAGAAGAAATTCCCTAACTTTACAAATCTCAAAGACTATTTTATTCGCGTTTATGGATCTCCAACATCTAATACTTTTATCAGAGCACAAACAAACTTTGTGGAAAGTGTTGTAGGATATTCACTTATTTCATATATTCTCCAAATCAAGGACAGACACAATGGCAATATTCTTTTAGATAGAGAAGGACATATGGTACACATCGATTTTGGATTTTTCCTTGGTATTTCTCCTGGTGGTGTTAAATTTGAAAATTCACCATTCAAACTTCCACAAGATTGGGTTGATTTGATGGGAGAATTATTTGATTTGCACTTTAGACCAGTATTTTATGTTGCTTTTGCTGCCTTGAGAAAACCTCGTAACATGAATAGATTATTGAACTTGGTGGAAATGATGATTGGCGCAAATTATAAATGCTTTGATGGTAATCATGCAAATATCATGAGAGATTTGAGAAATAGATTCTATCCAAATCAATCTGAAGAAGAATTTGCCAAGACAGCCAGAAAACTTGTAGATGATTCCATAGATAACTGGTTTACTAAGAGATATGATCAATATCAATACCTTACCAATGGTATTTTGTAAATTTAATAATTTGATTTGTAAAGTTTATGTTTAATTTAATTTCGCTTAGTTTCATGATTCGAACAATACTTTATCTTGTTAATTAATTTACTTTATTTTGTTATTAAGCCTCATTCGTTTGTGGATTTAGTACATAGTTATTAGTAAGGTGCATGTGAAATATTATTTTAGAACTGATAATGTCTCACACTTTTGATGGATAATATTGAGGAATTTTTTGCTCCATTCATGTGAAATAGGACATCATACATAATCAAGCTTTAATAAATATCTTACATTGTTTCCTTGAGTTCTAAGAGGATCGCTATCCCTAATACGTAAGTTCCACAGCTAAATAAGAAAGAGAAATTGATGTTTTAAAGTAAATATCCAGACCACATGTCATCCAAAATCTTAGTAACCTGCCATCCTGTTACTCCACCAAATAAGATGAATTGATTTGGAGCTGAGAGAGATCTTTGAATGACCATTGAACCCAATCTTCCTGTTGGGACAACATTTAAACTCTTGACAACATGCCATTGTTCCAAAATCATGTCAAAGTACCAAACATCATTCATACCTTGAGAAGAAAGAGCTTCACCACCAAAGATAAAGAATGCAGATGAGCTTGTGCTTGTTTGAAATATAGATTGACCACTTCTTGCTGGTGGCCAAACTTGTTGCTTATTGATTTGTGTCCATTCTTTGGTTATCAAACTAAACTTCCACATGTCATCAGTGTTGACGGATCCATTGCCACTCTTAACATACCCACCAAATACATAAATTGAGGAATGGCTCATTGCACTATAAAGAATTGGAGCATACATTCTAGGTGAAATAACTGGACTGTTGCCAACTGGTTTGATTTCAGTAAATTGATAATTAATCAACGAGAATACATAAACTTGATTATAAAAGTTATCATTCACATCCGAACCTCCAAACATGAGAATATAAGAATTATCGACACAAGTTGTAAAATGGCCAAACTTGGAAGCAATTTTAACTTGTTCCTCATTCGAATCATTGTTCACAACAATCCACTCTCTCAAGCTCAGATCAAACTTCCAAATCTGTCCATTCACAGAAGTCTTTCCACTCTTTCCTCCAATCACGTAAAAGTGCTTTCCACACATCACTGCAGAGGCATCTTTCAAAGCAGGTGGCCACGCCTTCCCTTCTTTTCTTTCAATTTGTGTCCAAGTAGACTCTTGATGATCAAACATCCACAAATCACTCAATGTAACAAACTTATTTCCAGTCCCTCCGTACAACATGGTCAGAGATCGATCAGGAGTAGAAGCAAAAGCAAAGTCAAATCGTGCTGAAGGTCCCGAAGCAAGGCTGGTCGAATTAAATTCAAGTTTCCATCCCATATAGTCCTGTTGTTGTTGTTGAGAGGAGGAAGTGTAGGAGGTTAGTACAGGCTCGACCATTATAGTTTTAATAATAATTATAATGAAAATAATGATGATGAATAAATAACGATGCTGATGATGGTGTTTGAAAGATGACGATGATGATGATGGTAAGAATGAAAGGCTCAGTGCCGATATAGCCATTTTTTTAATTAAGATTTTTATTATTTGCAAATTTGGGAAATTGATTTATTTGGGCTTTACTAAACCAACACCATCAAAATTGTGTTGAATATTAATTGAGTGTTAATGTTTGTTAAATATTAATTTATTAACATTAATGCAATACTTTTTTGAATATTTTCCTCATTTAAAATTGAACTGTTTTGTACTCAATTCTTCAACTAAGCCATTCAAGTACAGATCTTATCCAATGATTTGTGTTCTTCAATTTAATGTTTTTGTAAAGTCAAGGATTGAAACACTCCTTCAAAATGTGCGCCTTTTTTTCGGAGGTATAGGACACATTCAAGAACTCAAGTTAAACAAGTTAGTTTGAAAACACTTTCAAGAATAAGAAAAAACAAGATTATCAATCAGCAACAACATGGACCAGAAGGAAATTGCTCTTCTCGGAGGAACACAAGGAATTGGTAGACAATGCCTTTTGTTGATGCTAATTAAAGGATTGAAAGTGAGAGTATTGGCCAGAAATCCATCAATGTTGTCTTCACTCAATGAAAAGTACTCACACCTTCTAACAATTGTTAAGGGAGATGCCACCAGAGAGGAAGATGTTGCAAAATTGATTGCACCTTCAGTGGATCATGTATTGTGTGCTCTCGGGGCTCGTCTCAATGAACCTACCACTATTATTGAATCGGGAGTAAATAATGCACTGAAAGCAATGAAGAAATTGGATAAGGAGATGAGATTTGTGATGGTTACATCGAATGGAGTATTAGAAGCAGGAGTGAATTGGTTCTATGACAATATCATGAAGAAGCACTTGTTGAATCATTTCTATGATGATATGACAAGAGCTGAGAAGGCCCTTAAACAATTGACTGAAAATTCAAAGATTTCCTATGCAATTGTTAGACCACCTCAATTGATTGATGCCCCAGCCACATTAGAACTCATACATGGTGAAGGAGAATACTATCCACATGGAACACATCTCGTCACCAGAGAGGATGTTGGTGCATTCATGATTGAATGCTTATTTAACGAAAACCTCACCAAAGGAAATAGAGAATTCAATTTGAATACAACAAAAGTATTGGAAACCAAGATTGATAACATGCAAACATTGAAGAGTATTATGCCATATCCAAAGTATTTAATGATTCGATTGTTCATATTCTCAGTGATGACTGGAATTGGTTCATTGAGTGCTTTTGCATTGTACAAAATCAAATCATTGCTATTCCCTTCTATTGATATATCGAAAATAATTTCCTCTTGGTTAATTAAATCATTGGAATCAAATAAATAATTTAATGTTGATAATAATTTGTTTTCTTATTCTTTAAGTATTTATTATTGATATGATGAACATTGGTTTCCACTGAACTCTTGACTCGAATGTTTTGTAATTTTCAAAATCTAATAATAGCCCCAATTTTGCTCAAGTTCCATCAACACAGAAAAAAAATACACCTTGTTGTTGTAGCGTGCGATTTTTGATCAAAGACAAATTCATCATATCGTCATCACAGAGTGTGTTGTGTAATTTATATTAAAAAAATTTAAAATCATCATCATGAGTACCTTTGATTTGGATCAATATATTGCATCATACAGTGGTCTTACCAAGGTCAAGAGACTTGTATTTATTAGTGAAAATTCTAAAGATCTTCGCGGTAAAGCTCTTTCTAAACTTTTTGAATTATTAAAGAGTGGAAAGAACACAGCTCTCTACAAGGAACTTGTTGAAAAGTACGGAAAGGAGTAAGTATTGATCATTAGTATAGTTTTTATTGATGATCCTATTTTATTAGTGCTGGACAAACATTAGACAGCGAATGGATTACCCAAGTTGATCGATCAGCCACAAAACAACAAGAAAAGCTTGAAGTTGAACTTAATGCCCATAAAACAAACTTGATCAAGGAATCTATTCGTACTGGACATAATGAATTGGGAGATTTCCATTTGGAAAGAGGAAACTTGCAAGAATCATTGAAGAGTTATCTTAGAACAAGAGACTATTGTACATCATCTAAACATGTTAACGAAATGTGTTTGAATGTTATTCGTGTCAGTGTTGAAATGGGTAACTATGCTCTTGTCAACCAATATGTTACAAAGGCTGAAAATACTCCTGATGTTTCTGAAGGAACTGACATTATTACCACATCAAAGATTTTGGCATCTTCTGCTTTGGCTAATCTTGAAGGAAAGAAGTATAAGATTGTTGCTAGAAAATTATTAGATTGTGAAATTGTTTTAGAAAATTCTTTCAATGATGTAATTACTTGTAGTGATATTGCTCTTTATGCTGGTTTGACAGCTCTTGCCACCTTTGATAGACGTGAATTGAAGGAAAAGGTTTTGTCTAATAATAAGTTTAGAGCTTTCCTTGAATTGGAACCTGATGTTTCAAATATTATTAATTGTTTCTATGAATCCAAGTATACTGCTTGTTTGGAATCACTTGATAGATTACTACCAAGATTATTGTTAGATATTTATTTGAAGGAACATGTTACTACTTTGTATGAAAAGATCAGAAGCAAGGCTTTGGTACAATATGTCAGTACTTTCACTTCTGTTGACATGAATAAGATGGCTGTTGTTTTTAACACTACTGTAGAAAACTTGGAAAAGGAAATTGCTGCTTTAATTATGGAAAAGCAAATCAAGGCCCGTATTGACTCACACAAGAAGATCCTTTATGCTCGTGTTACTGATATTCGTAATGCCACCTATCAAAAGGCTTTGGAAATGGGTGATTCATTTATCAGAGAATCTGAAGCTTGTATTTTGAGAATGAACATTAACAAACAAAAGGACTTTGCTGTTAAACCAAATAGAAAACTTGCCAAGCAAATGATGTTCTAAATAAATAAAAAACTACTGTATAATTAATTGTATTTACAAATTGTAAAGTTTGATTAATTTTAAAAATTAATCTGTCAATTCTTCAATTCTCTTGACTTCTGTTGATCCATCACTGTTAAAAGCTCCAATACCTAGACCATCCTCTTGTAAGATATCATCTACTAATGTACAAATTTTACCATAATTACGAATGACAGTATCTGCATCTTCTGGTGTTTTTCTACAAACTGCTTTACACCCCTCCATAACACCTTTACATGCTTCTCTAAGAGCTAATTCTCCATGATCTTCATCTCCTACAACGAAGAATAAAACTGATTGAATTCTTGTGAATACAATCATTCTCTCATTCATGAATGAAAATACTTTGAAAAATCCATCAGGTTGGGGCACTGAACCCTTGTTGACTCTTCTTACATAATCTACAATTGTATCGGCCCAAGCAATATTTTGATTTTTAAAATCATTATTCACAATTGAAGAGGTAAGTGCTGCTTCACTTCCAACAAAACTACCTCCCGATTTTTGTGCCATCATCATTGTTGTACTCATTGATGATCTCTTCTTTGGTGAATAGGAAGTAGGTTTTGAAAATGATCCTAATAGTCCAACATCATCCGATTCCGATAATTGTTTTTGTTGAAATGATGTAGAAAGTGCTGAGAGTATTGTTGGTGATTTTCTTGCGAACAATACTTTGAAAAAGTCGTCCGTTATTATTACTCCATCAAGCATTTTTTTTTAAATTTAAAAATTTATTAAATTTAATTTAAATATTACAATTAACTATTTACTGTAATTACCTTTACTTCTTTAAATTTTGTAACATTAATAATTGTTTAATAACATGCAAATTCAAAATTTAATTTAAAAAAAATACATGAAAGAAAAAACAAAGAAACCCAACATGGCCAAAGTTTCCACTGGTTTTTTAATTGAAGATGGTTCGGGATCATCACCTCTCTATCTAATGTGCCACACTACATGTCATAAAAAACCTCCAAAACAACCAATTTTACCATCAGAAACTGATGAAAAGTGGACAGTTCCGAAGGGAATTATTGATGAGAGTAATTCAAGTCAGGTTGGTGATGATATTGAAATTGAAACAGCAATTAGAGAATTGAAGGAAGAAACTGGTATTGATTTGATTGGAAATGAAGTTTTGAGAAAGGAGTTTTATGATCCATTTCTCAGCAAGACTTTGAAATTTAATCTTCATAAGGAGTACAAGATTAAGGCAAAAGTTATCAGAATTTACTTATTGAAGGATAGTAAAGGATTAATTAAGAGTCAATATGATACTTCTGCTATGAAATGTACATCTCTGATTGATATCGATCATCCTTTGAAGGGGTTTCCAGAGGTTGATGCCTTTTTGTGGGTCACAAAAGCACAAGCTTCTAGAATTGCATTGAAATCTCAAAAGGTTCTTTTCAAATAATTAATGTTTCCAACCATTTGAATGACCTTGTTCTCTGTAAGGTTCTAAAAATCCTCTAAATATCACTTGATTTGAATTGGTGGTATCTTGATCAGATTTGATAGAATTATTTCCCCTTTTATACACCCATCTAGATCCATATCCTTCAAAATTTCTCACTTCAACACAAGGAACATTATGAGGAAGAATGTGTGCATTAATAAATGTTGCCTCATTTACAATCTTTTCTAAAATTGCAAGAGATTTTCTATTCTTTTCCTTGGCATTTCCAGTTAAGACAGTAGAACCTCCCCAAAATTGATCAGTTTCACTTCTGTGACAATGCTTAGCAAGAGCTCTGGCTCCAACTGTGAGACCACTTGTCTTTTCCAAAACTTCATTAAATGAATCAATTAATTCCTTATAGGTTGGTATCATGTATGAAATACTGCCTGTTGTTTTCCTCATCCTTAGACAGGTTTGAAATCCTCTTAATTTCATTTCCAGAATAATTTGTTGAACATGTTCATCCAAGACTGTTTCCTCAGTACTGAAATCCGTAGAGTTCAATTTCAGAATTCTATCTGTAAATTTTGAACTGAGCTCTGTGTAATATTCAAAATCATCTTCAATGCTTGGAAATTGTTGGAATTGAATTGGGAATTTTCCTTCTCTACCCCATAATATCCAAATGAAAGCAATCTATCTCAATAATCGAATTAGAAATAAAATCAAAATATTTACCTCTTGGAAAATATTTGAAACATTCAATGTTGGATAACCAATTAATATTTTCTCTCCATTCTCCAAATTATGATATTTTACAAGATTTAATAAATTAGCATCATCATTAATATTTTCCTCCTGATCGGAATTTACAAAATTCAATCCAAGGGCTTCCTTCAAGTACTCAGCAGAGACTGCAATCGGAGTGGGATCTTTAAATTCCTGTTGCTCATCTGATCCTAAATCATTATTCAACTGAGGGGAATGACAAATCCATTCACTAAATAAATTGCTATCATTTAATATGAAGGAAATTGATTTCCGAATACAATTTGATAAATTACAAATATTTGGCAACATGTTTTAATGTTATTGTATTTTTTTTTAATTTAAAAATTTCAATTTTAAAAAACGGATCGCCTTTATGGACGACTATTTCAAAAAGTTTCAGAAATTGTAAGTGTTCATAATTGTTTTTATTATTTCCAATAACTTCAACTTGTTCGAAACATCCCAAACCTTCATGTATTTTCATTACCCAAAAGACAATCTTCAAAAGGAAAGTTGACCCACTAATCAAACCCACAAAAATATCAATTGAATACCATTCTAAGTGTTCCACATCTTCAAATTTCAATCCTCTCTAGAAGAAACTAAACTATTCAATAATGATTGGTGTGTGAATGGCTCAAATAATACAACCAATACCAAGTATCTCATCTGTGATATCAGAAAAAGCCTTCAGTATCACCAACTCACTCCCAACTCTCTGTGAACGAATGTTTGAAAATCAAAAACTTCCTCTGTCAATTTTATTGTTGTTTGCCACTTTCCAAATCTTCCAACCTCAACAACACACAAAAAAAAGCCTTCAACCGCGCTCGCTGCGACACCCAACAAATCTCGTCAATCTTTTTTTTGCCGCCACTTTCCAGCAGCGTTTTCAACGTCGATATTCTCTCTTCTTTGAAAAAACAACTTTGCGTCGTCATTGTCGAGGACTTGATATAAACTCATCAAAGTCATCATACATTAGAATACACTAATAATATACACATCATCTCGTTTTTGTTATCTTCTTCTTCATTAACGAAAAATATAAAGGGTGAGTGATTTGAAAGATTGTGTTTTATTTAAAATATCAAAAAGAAAATGGCCGAAATTAATTTACAAGAAGCTATTTCAAATGCCAGATTAGAGGCACAACAATTGAAGGAAAAAATCAACGCACAGAGAAAAGTTATTAATGATGTGAACAGTAAGTGTTTTTATTGTGTGAGGTTTTTATAATTTACTCTTGACATTTGACAAACATCATCAACATGTTGGAAATTTATGATGATATTTTATTATTAAAACTAAATAGTGAAGGATTTGGATGTTGCTGAAATTTCACCTCTCAAATTAAAGGAACGAAGAGTGTTTAAAGGACACTCATCTAAAGTTGCTAGTTTAGCTTGGTCAAAGGACTCGAAGACAATTTTGACTGCCGGCCAAGATAGAATGTTAATTGTAAGTTTAGGAAGTGGTAATAATGATTTGATGACACTTTTTAGTTATGGGATGCTGTGACAACATATAAATTGAGTGCTATTCCTCTACAAGCTCGTGGTATTATGTGTTGCGATTATAGTACGAGTGGAAATTATGTTTGTGTTGGTGGTTTGGATAACATTTGTTCAGTTTGTAAGTAATTATTATCAATAATTATGATGTTAATAAGTTTCGAATAGTTTCCCTTTCTGCTGTTACTCAACAATTACAAAACTCATCCAATGAATACAAGCCATTCAGGCAACTAGTAGGACATACAGGCTATTTGAGCTCTTGCAAATTTATTAGTGATCGTCACATATTAACTAGTTCTGGAGATCAAAGTTGTATTTTCTGGGATGTTGAAATGACTCACGCGGTGTCACATTTCCAAGTAAGTATTATTCAATATTAGAAATGTTAACTATTTAATTAGGAACATACTGGTGATTGTATGGCTGTTTCTGTTTCTCCTATTGAACAAAATGTATTTGTTAGTGGAAGTTGTGATGGTAGTTCAAAGTTGTGGGATGTACGTATGAATAAGTGTGTTGCCACATTCACTGGTCATGAAGGTGATATCAATTCAGTTCAATTTTTCCCTAATGGAAATGCCTTTGCCACTGGTTCTGATGATTGTACTTGTAGATTGTTCGACCTTCGTGCTTCACGTGAGGTTATGACCTATTCAGATGATAATGTCAGAGAAGGTGTCACTAGTATTAGTTTCAGCAAATCTGGACGTGTTTTATTTGCTGCCTATGAAGATAAGAAAGTTATTGCTTGGGATTCATTGAAAGGAACCATTTTACAAACTTTGGATGGCCTTCCAAATGGTCACGATAATCGTGTCAGTTGTTTGGCAGTTTCTCCTGATGGACACGCTCTTGCCACAGGTTCATGGGACATGACCATGAAGATATTTGCTTAAATTATTTAAAGCCAACACATATCTTTCAGAAGTCAGTCATTTTCTCGATCATCATTTTCAATTCCCATCCTTATATTCTCCTCAGTTTTCCCCTTTTCAACTCCATTAATAAAAACCATCTTAATTTATTCTTAAAACTTTTCCAGCTCCAATTATTTGTTTTCCATTCATTAAGATGACTCTTCCTAGAATATCATTCTGTTCGAATGTGTGCAGATAACATGCCTTGTTTTCTTTTGTTATTAGTGGCTTTAGCCTTACTTCTGCAAAATCACCCTTTTTCAGTTTGTTTGGATAGGTTTCTAATTTCTGGTTCGTTTTTGGATTTACAGTTGCTAATATATCTTCTATTTTACAAAGGCATTGATTAGTGACACAATTATAAAGTTTGAAAGTGTATCCAACTTTGATTCCATTCTTTGGTTGATTCATAATCTTTATCAAAGCTGTGAAAGATTCCACAGCTTTTTTTTCTGACTCCAGGTAAGCTTGGTCATGTATTATAAAATGTGTTTCAACATCTCGTACAGAAGCTTGTTTGATATTGATTCCACAAAACTCTCCACAAACAACTAGATCACGATGCTCATATCCTATTTCAATAGATTTCACCAGATGTGAACTGTCATCTCTGAAATAAACTTGTTGGTCCGTTTTAATCTTACCAGTTATTATTTTCCCAGCTACTACTGTGCCAATTCCACCGATTCTGTAAATTTGAAATATAACCATCATTAGAGGTTTTTCAATCCATTCCTTTCTTGGTTCAACTTGAATTGCTTTTAATACAGATTCTAATGATTTACCCTTTGAAAATTCACCAGTAGTTGGTTTGAAAATGTTTTCATCCCTGTCATAACAAATAGGAATGAAAGGAACGTTTTTCCACAATAAAATAGTTTTCAATTTTGATCTAATTTCCTCCAATCTTGAATTCAATTCAATTACTGGTATTGTATCACATTTTGTTAAACAAACAACCAAATGGGTCAATCCAACAGCTGCAGCTATTTGTAAATGAGTTCTCATATTTCCAATAGAATTATTAATATCCTTTTCAAATACTCCTTTTGTGACATCCACAACCAATACACAAATATTTGATAACCAAATAGCCTTCACCATACAATCGATTTTCTTCTTCTGTGTTGTAGATACATCCAACAAGGTCATTACTTCATTATCCTCCCTATATTGTTTATGAGAGAGTGCAATTTTTATCATCCCTTCCCGATCAGGATAGTATACATGAGATGCACACATTCTATATGCACCCAATCGATCGGTCTGATAATTATTCATATTTCTTAAAATTGTTCTCTCATCTGGATTTATGATCTTTCCGACAAGTGTTGTTTTTCCAGACTTTTCAGCTCCAATGAATGAAATATTTTTTTGTTGCACCATTTTCTTTTTTTTGAATTTAATTTTTTATTTCAAAATTATTAAATTTTACATCTTCTGATCAGCGAGTTCAAACTTGAAAGTTGTAATTAACATATTTTTCTGTAATAGTGTGAAGTTGTAATCACCTCTCCCTTATAACTTTCTTATTTTACTCATCCAAGATCAATTCTCCATTAACATTAGAAGTACAGTAGTATCTGACAACAAACGATTTATAAATTTAACAACTTAATTTATGAGGAAGTTTAAGCTGCGGGGTGCAACATCACTAAGTAATTCCATTTCATGTAGGAGTTTCTTCAAATTGTATAGAACTAAATAATTAAGGTTTAAAATCTATATAAATATCTCCACTGAAAACCTGTTTACCAAATACATTTCTTTCAACAGTTTTAAATAACGTAGTAGTTTTACGTAACAGAATTGATTCAATATCTATATCCTTTAAAAGTGCTGCTTCTTTACATTTTTCATCCACAATAGCACCTTTATGAAGTAAACATTCTATTATCTCAATATAATAGCCATTGATTGCAGCATAGAGAGGAGAAACATCACCTTGGTTGACCTTAATTTCTTTTGCTTCCAATAATAATTTGACAATATCTAAATATCCTCTTTTGCATGCTGCATAAAGTGGCGTTGTAGAAATACGATAATCACTACTATCGTGTGGTAATTCACTATAGACATATTCATCTTTCATTGGTTCCTAAAAAAAGAATAAACTATTAAGGATATTTAATTGGGAAAGTACTTACATCATAATTGTAAATAGTTCTGTTGACTTCAATATGCCTACATTTTAATAGCAATTTAACCATTTCATAATCACCTGTTTTACAAGCATAATACAATGGAATGTCATGTTTATCAAAATGTTGAAATATAGTACACATTCTATAACAACCAAAATTTACATTAATCCCATCAACTGTTAATAATAACTTTACAATATCTCTAAATCCTCTGGTGTAGGCAGCAAATAGAGGTGAACAACTATCTGTATAACAGTGCACTCCATAGTTTACATCAATTCCTTCCACAGCTAACAATAATTCCACAATTTCAATATTTCCTTGTACACAAGCAGCAAATAATGGAGAATAATAAGCATCTCGACCATTAATATCAACATCATCACTACCACCACTTGATAATATTAATTTAACACTCTCGACATCACCCGTTGTACAGGCTTCAAACAGAGACATTTTTTTTGAAAATTGTTATTCTCACACGTTTGCAAAGGTGAAAACCGATGATGCAAAGTTCAAAAAAGTTCTCAACTTAATGCTTGGACCAATCACAACACATTCTCATAGCTCCATACAAATGTATAATTGAAATATTTCCCACCAAGTTTGTCAAAAAAGAGCAGGTCCCGAGATTGTCGTTTCAGTTTGCTTGTTGCTACATCAACATCATGATTCCAAAGTCTTCTGTTGAAAATGGCAATGTTCAAATTATGTTTTTATCAATTAATTATAGCTTGCAAATAATTACTGTAGTTGTTAATTAACTTGATAACAGTATCTTGGTTGTTGAACTGGAAAAACGAATTCTTTTGTTCCCATTCTCAAAGTCACATGTCACAAGAATTGCACTCAAAAAAAATGTTCAAACACCTCGCTGGCTCAATTGTGGTCTTGCTCCTTCTCTGCATAGTTGTATGCAACTCTCTACAACTTCCATTACCAACAGCAACTGAGAGTCTTGGTTTTCCTGCTCCAATTTCTCAACTCGATGCCAAGAATAGAGTTTTGAAAGCAATTAGTGAAAAGTATTCAAATCAATTAAAAACAATGATTGGTACATTGAATAAGATGATTGAAGATCAAAGTGCTTTGGGAGATGGTTTTATCGTGGCTAGTTTTAAAGGAAATGTTATGCACCAAGTTGACTGTCAAAAGTATGGAAGTGCTGTATACCAAGTATTGAAAGCACATTACAACAGACATGGCTATCAAACCATGTATAGTTGTAAAGTATCAGGTGATGTTGAAGGTTATTGCATGATAAACATTCGTATTAATTTTGTGGAACAATAAAGTTCCAAATCTTTTGACTCATCTCACACTTGCATTTAATATCAAGTTATCAACACTGCCATCAACTTTTACCTTACATTATTAACTGTTTCAAATAAAACCTTGTTTTTATTGTAATACTTGTTATTTGCTATTTGATCTCTATTTTGGAGAAAAATAGATTTTTTCATACTTATTTAAAAAATGGCAGACAATACACAGGAAGGAGATTTGGGTTTTGAAGTAGTGGATGCTAGTAGTGCTGCTGCTATTGATGATGATCCACAGCAACAACAAGAACCGGAGACTATCGAAGAGGGATCCTTGATGGTGGAAGACTCTTCATTGGTGGAAAGTGTTGGTGTATCAGAGGAATTAGTGAGTGGTGAGGCTATTGTGGTCGATTCCAACAATAATAATACACAAATATCTTCTTCATCATTATTATTAAATACAGAATCATCAAAATTAGATAATAGTAGCTTAAAATTACAAAAACCATCAATTCAACCAAGAGTAATTCCTGGACCTCCAATTTATGATCCGAACAAATTTCCCATCATGGATGGTGGTCATGGAGGTGTTTTAGTTACCGGAATGGCAGCAAGTGTTTCATCTTCTTTGAGTTCTGGTAATGTGATTTCTTCAATTTTAGGTGCATCAAAAGAATTTTCATCAGTGTTACCATTCCAATTTCCTTTCGATTCGTCTTCAAATGAAAAATTCACTCTCAGCAATGTTTATCAAGATAATGCTGAAAAGTTCAAGAAATTCAAATATAGATCAGTTTGGGGTGCTAATAATTTATTGGCCTATTGTTGTCAAACTCATGTAATGATCTTTGATCCAGTTTCTATGCAACAAGTAACTTCATTGTTTGGACATAGACACGTAACAACTTGTGTTGAATGGTGTGAAATGTCAAAATCAAGAGGAATTGAAAGAGGTAATACTAATATTGTTGCTAGTGGTGATGAAGGAGGATGTATTATTGTGTGGGATTATAAAAAAGGAAGAAAACTTTGCAGTTTTGCTGAGGACTATGGTAATACCAAGAAGAGTATTGTACAAATCAAGTGGTTGAATGGTGATAATGTTTACTTACTTTCTTTAGCTGCCAATAATGTCTTGTCCTTGTGGAATGTTCAAAGTAATACTAGAATTTGGGATCTTGAATTCCCTGACACAATTACAGGATTTTCTTTGGATCCATTTACTTTAAAGTCATGTTGCTTACCAAGTGAAAGTGGATGGTCCTATTTTATCAATGATATTAATATTAAGAAGAAACCAATCGATATTCAAAGAAGACTTCATGGAAGTATTGACAAAAAGACAGGAGCCACTCAAACCTCATTGAAAGATTTTATTTGTTCTCCACACACTCGTGATCAATTTTATGTTGTGACCAAGAAGGAGGTTACAACATTTGATTTAGCCATCAAACAAACAATTCATGGAAAGCAACTCAAGGGAGGAAGAGCAGACTTCCAAACATTATATCCTATTGAATCTGAACCATCTGTTTTTTACTCTCTTCATGATGATGGAACTGTTTGTGTTTGGGAATATAATGGTGAAAAGTTTGAACCAAATGTTTGTGATGTTGTTAGAGGATCTAAACATGGTGCAGATAGACCTGGATTACTTTACGGACTTTCAATTTCTCCAATCGATCACTCAAAAGTAGCTGCTGTGAGTGCAGATGGTAAGATTTGGATTTGGAGAGTCAACCTTTCACACAAAATCAAGACACCACCACAAGAAGCTAAGCCAGTTGAAGAACAAGTACCAAGCTCAAAAATCAAAGTTAACACCAAGTGGATGCTTGAAGGATTGGCTGAATATACAGGATCTGTAATTAGTAGTATCAAAGTTTCTCCATTTGATGATAAAGTAGCAGTCGGAACAATTAGTGGGTTACTATTGGTATACGATTTACTTACTGGTAACGTGGTAGTTAAACATGATGTATTTAATAATTCTCCTGTATTGGGTATTAGATGGTTTGGAGCAAGTTCTGTTCTCTGCTTCTCATCTTCAGTCTATGAAAAGAAGAAGGATAGAAAAAGTAATGAATTGAGAATTGTCAATCTCGTTTCTGGTAAACATACCACAATTAATGTTAATCGTGAGGATCAACATAAGAAGGAAGAATCCAAAGCTGGAGGAATTAAGGGTATCAGAATTAGTAACAGTTACAAATATCTTGTAATCATTTTACAGGACAGACCAATAGAAGTATGGAGATTGGACACTCTCAAGCTCATTAGAATGATTCCATTCTCAAATGTGACATCTCTTGAATGGGTTCCACTTTCTAAACATCACCCAGAACGTGAATTATTGTACTTTACAACTACTGATGGATCTTTGCATTTCTATAAGGTCGAAAATTATAAGGTCGAACCAGATGTTAAAAAACCAAAGGTATTTGTAAATACCATTACTGCCCTAGCTTGGAAGAATGATAGACTTGTTTCTGGTGATGTTACAGGTACCATTACTGTTTGGGATTTGCAACACAAAAAAACCAAAACAATTCAAACACACAGAGGTTTAGTTAAGAAGATCAGTGTAAGCAAGGAACATAATCACATTTTGGTATTGTTCAATGAGGGAGACTTTGGTATTTGGGACTTGGATCAATATGCCAAGGTTGCCAATTCTCCTCCACATATCAAGGCCGTTGCCTCAGACTGGTCTAGAGGAAATTATCCTGTTGTTGCCACAAATAGTGGTTCCATCCTTGTATTTGATATTCAACTTAGTACTTGTAACACTAATGTATTGTTCCATACTCGTCTGGATCACCTTAAGAATCCTTGCTCACTTAAATCAGATGAAGCTCAATATTTTAGAGCTCTCATCGAAAATAACAAGCTTCCATTTGATGATATGGTTGATGAAAACACAATAATAGATGAACCAAATACATACAGAAATTGTTGTGGAGATGTCATTGATAATAAGAAAGTCAAGGAGCTTTATGAAAAGGCTCTCGACCACAGATATTTACTTCCTCAAAACATGGTGGTTAAATTGAAGAATCCAAGTACAAATACTGCTGAAAGATGCTTGATTGCTGCTGAATACTTTGGTGATAAGATTGCCTATCAATTCTGGAAACTTGCTATTGAATTTTTGGGCAAATTCAGCAAGCAAAATATCAATCCTGCTGATATTCAAAAAGAGGCTCCACCTGCAGAAGAGGACCACTTCTTCACAGAACAAACAGAACTCGAAAGATTTGATTCAAACGTATGCTATAGATCATCTCTTCCTTCCACTTTTGATTTATTAAGAGATAATGACTCTGTTAGAAATGAAGAAATGAAGATTTTACAACAACATGATCAAACTTTACAACACAAGATTAAATCTGGAGCTCCAACAGAACAAATTCAAGATTTATTCTCGCTAGTTGCCAGAAGTGAAAGTGAATTATTGCAAAAGGATCAAGCAGTTAAAACCTTACTTCAAACACCACTCGACAGCAAAAACTTGTATGCCAACTTTTTACATGCTACTGTATTAGCAGCATCTAACTCACCATCTCACTTTAAGGAAACTGTACAATTCGTTGCTAGTTCTTTAATATCTTTAAAGAAGGACAATGATATTGAATTTGGTGTACAATTACTTTGCTCGATAGGTGAGGGATTGAAGGCATGTAGAATTTTACAAGATTTTGATATGTGGGAAAAGGCAGCAAGAATTGCAAAGAGTATTCTCCCAGAACATGAGTCCATAATTGTACTCACCAAGTGGGCAGATTATTTACAGAGCAATAACCAATTGTTGAAATCTATTGGTGTATGGATGAGTTTGGGACTATTCAAGGAAGTATTGGATCTTCTCCATAAATCAGAACTCGATGATATTGCCTCACTCTTCACAAAGGCCTATGACGAGTATTTACCTCATCTTCCACTCAATGAACTCCACAGATATTTTGTTTTGAGAGTTTCTTCACCATCCAAACTAAGTGAACCATTGTACAGCAGTAGTAAGAGTCATGATGATTTTGAAATGACATGTAGAAAGCTCAAATACTTTGTCTACCAGCAATATGCAGTTTTCCTTGATAAGATTGGATGTAATGAATTGGCGGATAATTACAAAGTTTTAATTGATGGAAAAGATATTGGACTAACTCTTCCACCTAATAATTTATCATCTCAATTACCACCAGAAGAAAGTAACAACTCTTTGGATTTGAACCGTCAAGAAAGTTGGGTAGTTGTTGATTCTGATAACAATCAACCACCACCAGAAGCCTCTCAAATCTCAACTGATATACCATCTGAAGACATACCAACCTCTGCAGAAGAATAAATATTAAATTTTATTATTATCACTAATTGAGTAACGTAGCTACGAGGTGTCTATAAGCTTACTCAACTTTAACAGTATTCCTTTCTGAAGAAAAATCTTCTCTAAAATTACTTTGTGCCAAACCAAGTTTTGTAACGGCAATAACAAAACAATCAGTTGTAATAAATGCTATGGTCAGTCGTGCTGGTAACCACTTTTTTTGTTTTCCACACTAAAGTCACCAATAAAATATCACCTATCACATAGAGAACCAATACCAATTTTTAAAAAAAAACTACAACAAACACAACAAACACGATCACGATGGGCATCAAGAAAAAATCCACTACCAAGAAGAAATCCAATCAAACCAATAAGAGAAAGCGTGATGAAATTTCCAAGAGAGAGGCCAATCCAGCTGATGAAAACAAGATCCATGACATTCCAACTGTAAGATACATCTTTGGGAACAGAATTTGCAACAATGTAGCATTTGTGGAAGATGTTTATTGCAATTTTAAGCCATATGATGTTGCTTTGATCAGGGCTCTCTTCAAAGCTCAAGAACAAAAACACCAAACGCAAGATTTTAATGAAAGTTTGATCAATAATGTAGGGAAGGATGATGATCATGATTGTGATATTGCTTTGTTTGAGTATTATGACACCACAGACAACAAAACTAAACTTTATCAAAATAGAAGAAAGGCAGTTAGTATTACACTTTCTCAAAAACAAAGCAATGTTTATTTTTTTTCTAAATGTGCTAATTACAGTGCTTTTACAACAAAGCCAATCAAAGCTTGCTTTGAATTTGATGATTACAGAGTTTACAAATGTAAGGAAAGCAATTCCAAGCAGGCTGGTAAATTCTCCTACCGAACTATTTCATCTACCTTGCTTAAACCAACATGTGAATCAACTTGTGGTTGGATTTTAATGAATCCAATCAATAGATTTGAAATTATTGATGTTATATTTGATATTGAAATGTATAATGAATTGAAAGATATTCCAAATATTGATTTACAACAGAGAAAGATTGATGATGGAGAGAATACTGATAAACCAATCACCCTAACTGAAATTCCTATTATCAATGACAATCGATACGATAAAGACGATCACATTACCGCATGTATTGGTGATTTAACCAATGATCAATCTGTATTTGAATCACAAGTCAACCATAACAATCAGGTTATAATGTCTATCCCTGATTCGCCTCCACAAACTACTCAACCATCTGCAAATCCTAGTCCTGCTCAGCCTTGTGAAGAACACAATAATGAGCAGTACAATTTGCTTCCTGCTTTGAGTTCCAAAAAGCCACTACTTGATGAAGTCTTACTTGATATGAAATGGTGTAGCTATGAAGAAGAGTTCCGACAAGAAGCCACTAGTTTTAATAATTACTATGATGATAGATTATGAATCATCTACTAAACCAATTTATTGTCCACCATTATGAAATTGAGAGTTAAGCATCTAGAGGTTGAATAAGGGGGAAGCACCAAATCAAGCACAATTTACCAACTAGTTCTATAAATTTATTCAACCTTAACAGTCTTGTCTTCACTTTGGAAGAAAAATCTTCTCCAAAATTGCTTTGTGCCAAACCAAGTTTCAATAAAACCAGCAGTATTATTTTCATTGCTCAAGAACCATTCAAACCAAACATGACACAAAACAACTCTCAAGAAGAGATAGAGAACCAAGCCCAATGGACACAACATTAAAGTCAAAAACACAAGAGCTGCAGTGATAATATGTGGAATTCCTCTGGCGAGGGAATCATAATAAATCAATGTGCAAACTATTACAATTATTGAAATTCCAATATAATTAATCTCAATAAGAAAAAGCAAATTACTTACCAATTGGATCAGTGACCAAGTAATGCACCCAACCTCCCAAAACCATCACCTTGTTTGTAAATGCCTCAGCAACAGAATCAAATGAAAAGAAATCAATTGGCTTTGGTGAAGTCATCATTGCAGTAATAATTATAGCAGAATAAACCAACGACAAGACAGCCATTACAACCTTTGATCGGAGCAAGAAATTAGTCAATCGTGTATTTGGAAGCAAAATCATTGGCAAAACAATAAGTAATGGAAATCGATTAGCAAACTTGAAAATCATACTCAAATTTTCATTACTACTCAAGTAGAGTGATGATTGCTCAAGGAGAGCTTTATGATCAACATATTGCAATATTTGTTCCATCTTTGTGGCTTTATCGGATTTTTTTTAAATTGCTAAAATTTCTTTGCTTAACTTGGCGGGAATTTAATTCTTTCTGCTCAACAACAATAATTGAATGAGATAAATTGATAGGGTGGACAAAAGTTCCATGGACATGAAATGGTTTATGTTCGGGTACGACAATGTGCACAGATAATGGCCGTTAAAATATGCGAAAAATTAAAATGTTCACCAAATTCAATATTATTGTAAAAATATTAATAATTTAATACTATTTCATACAATATAACACAATTATTAAATTCCCACATCACCAAATTAATTCATTTCCAACCAATATCATCAATAATTATTTCAAAAAACATAAAAAAAATGCAACCCATTCGCAAATCAAAAGTAGGCTCAGCCTATTCTATTGGAGACATGTCTAATTGGAAAGTTGTAACTGCTAATTCGCCTTCAATTATCAAGGAATCACCCCCAATGGAAGTTGATAAATCAATACTAGTACCTACAACAACAACAATATCGGAACAACATGATCAAAAACAACAACAGGATATTGTCTATGACTCGAGTGATAGCTCGGATGAAGGAGTGATGGATAGTGCCGATAGTAGTACAGAGGAAAGATTTCCAAGGCCTACACGATCTCAAACAAAATCAAGAAAAAGAACAACCATGGATAAGAATACAAAACAAAATGTAAATTATAAACCACCTGCAACTGTAGTGGATGATCCAACTGCAGAGGTTAGAAAAAACAAATTGGCCTTAATGAGATTTTCTGATATTTTCCAAAGAGAAGAGGAAGACACAAAGGATGATAAAGCCATTACAGTAGATAATGGAGATATTATTTTGGGATCTGAGGATAGTAGTGATGATGAACGTTTTACAGCTGCTCTTCAGGCTGGAATTAATCGTTCCAATCCCAATAAGAAGCAAAAACTTACAGTTGAAAAAAGTCAACAACCTTCATCATCTTCTGAAGTGAGCACTCCTAAAAATTCAGCTTCCTCTTCAACTAATTCAAGCACTTTGAAAAAGAAGGCAGCAAAACAGGACTGTGTACTGGTACCTAATTCTGCTCTCTTCAGATTTGTTTGTTCTTGCTCAACTGTAAAGGAGATTAGATACGAATTACAAGAGGATTTTGAGGATGAAAAACATGTATCCTCCAGAAAAAAGCACAATATGAAATCATCATCAAGGAAAGGAAGATTGAGCACAGAGGAGGTTAATTTTATAAGGAAATATTACAACATGTCAAAGGATATTCGTATTGCAAAATATCATATCCCTTTAAACAAGTTCAAAAATGTGGAATCATTGGATGATGGAATTATTAGAACGTGGGAGGATTCTAACGAAGATGAAGTCAATTTATCAAATATCAAACACTTTGTCTCTATAATTTTAGGAAGGAGTTTTGATCTCATTTCTTCACAATGGAAAAAATTTGAAAAGAAGGATGATATTTGGCACAGAAATTTTGTGATCTATCTTGAACAAATGAGATATCACTTTGAAGAAGCTCCACAAACTCCAACCCGCCATGCTGATCATGACGAAGAAATTATTGAGATTTTCCAAAGTATTCTTTTACAAATGAAGAAATATATTGATCAAGTGAACGCTAAGAGAAGTGGAAAAGACTTTGATAAGGATGAAATGAAAAAGATGGAAGACTTGCTGAGTGAGCATTATTACAGATTGGACGAGTACCTCCAATTTTACAATGAAGAGCTTCACGATGCATTATGGCGATGCTCTTTAAATTTAATGAAATAGAAGAGAATTTATTCTTGTTGCTTTTTCTTCTTCTTTCTATAATGTTTAACAAATGATTTCTTATCCAGCACCTTAATTTCATTCCCCTCATGTTTAAACAGGTCATTATCGAGCATATATGATGGTTTTTCTTGCTTAAATTGAGCAAGATATGTAGAAAGGTAATTGGCACGTGACTCATAAACAGGATAATCATCAGATTCCACCAAGTGTCTTCTCTTTGAGATGACAGTAACTCTTGCTCCATCATAATCCGTACTAAATGATTTCAAAGAATAAAATTGACAAATGGCATGTGTAAGAAAACGTCTATGACCATCAGTTAATACCAAAACCATAAAATTACCCTTCAATCTATCTACTAATTCCGATTGTTGCTCAGCTGTATTTTCTTCCTTATTTTCATTTTCTTCATCTATAACTTTTCTTTGATTAATGAATGGAATGAGAATATCTTCCATTAAGGTCACAAAATCTACATCATACTGTCTATTGAGGGCTTCCTTTGCTTGTTGTTCAACCAATTTATGATATCTTTGATGAGCAGTGAGCGACTTGAGGGAAGGTGCCTTCTTTTCTTTCATTTGATAACCTTGTTCTTCAAATTCTCTCAAAGCTGGTTCAATTACATTTCTAAATTCACTAGTTGTCCAAATTTCTTCGTGAGGAATAACAAATAAACTCTTGTAATCCTCCTCAGTGGCATCACCATGAAATATATTTGCATCTTTCAAATCTTTTAAATGTTTTTTAACAACTTGATCTTGTTGTACTTGAAGATTCTTTTTTCTCAACTTTTTCTTCTTATCAACTGTACTGGAAAATGTCATCAAATTTGAAGAAGGTGGGAATGAATGGGCTTGTTCAATATTTTCAATTTCAATATGATGAGATGCAACCTCTGATGAAGTAACAACATTTGATGGTTGTTGTGCTGATGAATTACCTCTATTCATCCTTCTTCCACCTCTCAATACAGTTGAGTTACGATCAATAGTAGCATCACCACTCAAATAACTTTCGGAATCAAAGAAAATATCATCCTCCGATGTACCACTCAAGCCTGAACTAGAATAGTCAACATTTTGGCTTGGAAGTGTAGTACCCAAGCTATTGTGTTGAATAATAATACGTTTTGGTCTTTGACTCATTTTTTTTACTTCTTTTTTTAGCTTCAAATTGTAAAAGAAAATTAATCTTGAAATTGAAGTGGTGGAATACAAGACAATGTCAATGAGAAACAAGTCAAAATGAGGGTTTACACTTGTGGTGCAACACTTCATGTGACAGGTTCTGGTTCATTTTACAAAAAAATGTCTACAAGTCATTCAGTAGATCACTTTTCAATGTTGCCCTATGAAATTTTACAAATGATTTTGGCATTTGCTGTTGATCGGAAATTGTCGGATTGCAGTGCCATACAGTCACATGTGGAGTTTGTGGCAAATTTTCAATCCTTGAGTAAGAAGATTAATGATTTGAAGGAGATGGCGGAATGTTTCAATGAATTTTGGTGGAATTTATTTAAGAGTTTTAGTTTTGCAACTGAAAATTATTCAAACGGGAAGGAATTGGAGCAATTGAAAAGTAAATTGATAAAAAATCGAGAGCTCAGAAGGAAGATTTTACTTTTCCGATATGTTAAATACAAAACTCTATCGAATAATAATTCTCAACAACAAATGTTAATATTACTGGTAAGGGATTTTATATAGTTCAACATTTTCTTAAATGATAAAGTTCTTGGAAGTGAAAGAGTAGGAAAATCATCCATTACAATATTCTTTGTAACAAATTTTGTAATTGATGATCATGAGTCATCGTTTGAGGATACCTATGTTAAACAATTGAAAATAGACAGACTATCGGTCAAACTTGCAATTTTAGACACAAGTAAGTTGTTGAATATGTGAAATTTACACAATGAAATAGTTGAATCGGATTATCATTATTTGAGAGAAACACATATTCTATATGCAGATGGTTTTGTCTTGATTTGCTCTGTGGATAACATAAAATCACTTGTGGGAATTCGAGAACAAGTTGCAAAAATTGTAAGAGTGAAAGATCTCGAAGTCAATAGCACTCCAATTGTGTTTGTAATTAACAAGATTGATTTATTACAAAATGACAATAGGAAACAAACAATCGATGAATTCAAAAAGGAAATTAATAATATAATCAAAGAGTATGACTTGGTGAATACAAGTACAATGCTGAGCAGTGTTAAAAGTGAACCAGAGAAAATTACTTTAATATTTGAGGAATTGGTAAAAAGACAAATTCTGCAAGGTGACAATATAGAAATTCTTAAAAATGTTGTAGAGAAAGATTGGTCATACATTCAGGAATGCAACAATACATTGAATAAGAAGAAGTGCTCATTAATGTAATTGACTTGTGAATTTGTCATTTGGAAATTTAAGGATGATGTGAACAGGAAAATTATTTAAAGTTAATTTAATCATCATTGCCAGCATACTTATTGTACACAGAACCCAGGAAGCTCTTTGGAATTTCCATTTTGTCCAGCCTTACAGGTTGTGGTTTGTTGTGAGGTCTGGAAAATGAAGAGCAACAAGCCCAAATAATATAACTAACTTGCACACTAAGCCATCTAGCATGTCCTCTGGAATCAACACATTCTGCCATTAATTCTTTTCTATTTCTATCAGAGCTGAACATTTTCATGAGAGAAGCTGAATCATTATTATTGGTGGATTTTAGATTTGAAGGAGGAAGATCAATACCTGGAATCTTTAAAGAATAGACATTGACTTCTGGGAGGTTAGGTAAGTGCTTATTAATTTGAGTTACAGCAAATCTGATAATGAAGAGAAGACCCAGTCTCGGGTATGTTGGGAATTCCACGTCTGGAATACCTTCCAACTTTTCTAATTCTTGTAAAATCTTTGGGATGTTAAATACTACATTATGTTGACTGCTAATTGTAACATTTTCAACATCTTTCTTTTTGAAAGAAATAATGCATTGTTTCAAAGAATGAATAAGCTCCTTGAAGGTTAATGGTGGGATAAATCCAACATCCATTGACATTCTCTCGTTTCTATTTGGCAGCTCAATAAGAGTCTTTTCAATAAGCATTAACAATGAAGGAATTGATATATCTAACGGAATGACCATGTCTAGTTCATCAACATGACTTGAAATATACTCAAAGATCTTTAAAATAATGTTAGTCAGTGTCATACTACTAAAGTTAGGACACTCAATGTTTGGTTCATCCAATGTTTCAAACATCTCTGCAATAATTTCAAAAGCAGATGCAAAATTAGTTTCACCAAATCCTAAATCAATCTTCTTTTCGGTGAAATTCTTCATAAAGAAGCATCTTGATGCAATTCTACACACTGAGGATGGTTTCTCAAATGCTTTCACACCAGGAAGCCACACTTTTGGATCTTGAACTCTATCAATCTTCTTGATTAAATGTTCAAATACCATAAACTTGGAAAGTTTGAATAAATTCTTCTTTAAAATCTTTGAGATTGCAATCTCAGTTTCCTTTTCCTTTTTTTGTGTCTTGATATTTGATTTTAAGAAGATACCATGTCGACCTTCTTCTGTATTGAATTGACCATAATAAATGGTTGAAAACATTGTATAGGGGAATCTTCTTGCTCTCTTGTATGAACTCTCTTTCTTTTTTGAATTGTATGCGAAAGTGTAGATTGCTTGATCTGTTAAACATAATAATCTTTCTTGGAATTGACCTCTGTGATTAATCTTATTTACTGTCCATCCATACTTGAATTCCTCAGCCTTCTTTGCTTGTATTCCTTCACTTTTTTCGTAATCTGCCCAATACTGATTGATACTCTCAATGCAGTTTTGTTTTTCTTCTTCTTTTAATTGGTAAAAGCTCTCAGAGTTTGAAATGATTTCTAATAAAGGATCCACGGTTTTAAAATTCAATGCAGCATAGTTTGTGAGATCCTTCATCAATTCAATAAGATCGTCTTGTTCCTGATTTGTTATCTGTTCTAATTTTACAAATTTCTTTCTCATCATTTCAAATTTACAAGCAATTCCAATAGCTTTTGAAATTTCTTTTGGAGAAACATGACCAATGTGATATCTATAAACACCATAAATATACAAGGTCTTTTTACAAATATAACAAAAACCAGAATCTGGAGGTTTTGGTTTTCTATCATCTTCACTGTTTCTAAACACTATTGTATCAACGGCATCTGCAATTTCATTTGCTTCCAAGCCATGTTCATGAGTTACAAGTCTGAAAGCACTGATTAGTGAAAGAATGGAATAACTACATTCCAGACTGCAAAAGTTACTTAGACAAAGGTCAACATTTCCTGCCTTTTCAAATGATTCCCAATCCACTTCAATCTTGAGGTCATAACTTGGAAGCAACATTTCACCCTTAATAGAATTTTGAGAAATTGAAATTGATCTTGTGATAAACTCTTGATAGTATTCTCTATTAACTCCTAGAAGAGAACCCAACTTTAACATGAAAGAATTACTGCCAACATCTCCCATAAGGGAAGGTCCTTCATCAAATACAACAGCAATTTGTAAATTTCCATCAATAAGAGTTAATGTTGTAGAGTTAATATCAGATATTACCGAGTACTCTTCATCACATCGTTGATAATCTAATCCATCAGCAACAAATAATGTCTCGTTCACCAGCTCTTCTTTCAAGAATGGTTTTGCTGCTACCGTTATCTTTTTAACCTTTTGAGCAAAGGATGTTCTTATATTCTCGTAATCTTCTCTCTGTAATAAAAACTCTATAACATCTAACAAGTGTCCGAGAATGAAAAAGCCATCCCAAACTTGAAGATGTTCCAGAGAATTTTCAAAGTTATTACTAAATTGTTTAATACTTGAAAAATTAACCTCTACATCTATCAGTTCTCCAATAAGGGACATAAGCTTGTCTTTAACAGCTGGTATAATCTCTCCCTTAATTTTATCCTCCATAATTTGAGCCTGAAGGTTAACTTTTACACTCATCTCCAATTCTTTTTAATTTTTTTGATGATGAAGAGAATGGCCAATGATCACTCAAACTTGTTTTACTGTTCTTAAAAAGTCGACATGGTATTTGCTGCTCTCTCAAGAAATAGTAATCAACATGCCAAAACTCTAAAACTCTGCTATCATTTTTTCAATTCAAAGACCATTATTATTAAATAATAGTGCTTTATCAATAAGCTTTAGAATGGTTTTAAAGCATGTTAGTGAATTTGTCTTGCCTTAAAAAATAATATAAAATAATTCAAACCAGAATAAATTCTTCTGCTCTTAAAAAATATCATCGGAAGAGTGGTACCATTAATGATATATAACAACTGATGAAGCAAATTGTGCCGCCTCAGGCGGAAAGTTAATATGTCGATAAACACTCTCATGACCTTTATTCTGATCTGTTTCTTTGATAATAAGATTATCAAATAGAGTTTCAATATTGATTTGAATTTTGATTTTTACATCCATCAAAAAATGAGAAGAAGCTTGTTATTGAGGAGAAAGAATGTTTGCTCTTCCGAATTTAATTTAATGAAGAGTGCTATTACTTGCACTGCTACTTCTTCTAAAATGTCTTTCGGAACAAGCCAATACAATTTTGCAACAAGGAGAGTTATTGCTAATGGTGATAATACAGAGGATGAGTTGTCGAGAGAATTATCACCTCTCTATCCAAAAATTAAAACAACAAGATTATTTACACTTTTATATAGTGGACAAATGTTTTCGGATTTGGCACTATCAGATGCAACCTTGCAACGAGTTAAAACAATTTTGAATGATTCTCTCTTCCTAGGAGTGGATAAACCAAGTCATAGATTTATTGATGAGGAAATTAAAACCAGAAGACAAAAAGTTCCAATAGTAACAATTATGGACTTGTTATCGTATGATGAAAAGGAAATTGCAGCTTTGGATAATCAAATGCAAATATATCAACAAACAACTAAAGAGCTTGCACCTCAGGACAAATGGAATTATTGTGACGTTCTCATTAAGAAAATTAATCACTCACTGGAAAGCAATGAAATAAGACGTGTGGATCCACTTATGAAATTATTGACAAACATTTTGAAATCATTAGGAGTTGAATCACCAGAAGAACACCCAACAATTTGCTATTTAATGAACAAAAGACTGCTTCACGATGCAGATAGAGAATTTTATAAGGCAAACGAAGAACTGTTGCAAACAATGAGGAGTATGCCAAAAGATGTTTTTGATAATGACAAAGATGTAAATAGAAAGAAGGTAGTCGACTCTGCAAAGGCAGAACAATTAGCAAAATTATTAATTGGAGATTTCAAATTTAAGAGGGCAATTTACATGATGCAATTATCTGCAGAGGTTTACGATATTATATTGGAGAAGCACAGAGAGCACTTTACTCAAAAAGAAATTGAAATTATCAAATCAGATCGCGAAAGAAGATACTACTGTCTCATTCAGCTACATGCTTTTGTATCTTCTTTGGCAAGTGAATATGCTCATGTCTGTAGAAAAGACTCTAGGGAATATTATGTAGATAATGGAAATGCTTTATATTTGCTAATGACTAGAGATTATTCAATTGATGCCAGGAAAGAAGGAAAGCTCAAGTCAGCTTTCAGAAAAGAAGCCAGTATTAATGCATTTGCTGTAACCAAGTATATTCGTCATTTGAAAAAGAAGTCACCAGAAATTGAGAAACGTTATCCAATGGTTAAAATTGTTGGACTCAATGCTACCAGATCTCTATTACCACACAGATTTAGAAATCTTGCACTCGTACTTGTAGCATTGGGATTGATCTATTTATGCTATCTGATAGTTCTCTACATTTTGGATATTAGAAAAGCAGATAGAGAAATTGCAGAAGCAAAAGCTCAACGAAGACGAGAAATGATTGAAATTCTGAAACCTCAGACTGAAACTGAAAAACAACTTTCAAATGATGACGATGAGTTTTAAATAAATTTCAATTTCAAATTGTTTTTTATCACTAAACATGTTGCAACATCAATTTCCAACATGAAATAAATATTTGAAGTTGATTAATATAATAAATTCAGAAAACATAAAAAAATGGTCAACATTAGCTCGGAGAAACTTCATCAAACACAACAAGATACTGAACATGTGAGAAATATTTGTATTATTGCTCACGTTGATCACGGAAAAACAACATTATCAGATTTTTTAATATCCAGTAATGGAATCATCAGTAGTAACTTGGCAGGAAAGATGAGATACATGGATAGTACAGCCTACGAACAAGAAAAGAGAATTACAATGAAAAGTAGTGCTATTAGTTTATTATATAAAGATAAAAACGATGAAAATTCGGATGAATATATAATTAATTTAATCGATTCACCAGGGCACGTGGATTTTAGTAGTGAAGTGAGTACAGCAGCAAGACTTTCCGATGGATGTTTAGTGTTAGTGGATGTTGTTGAAGGTGTTTGTACACAAACAAAGACAGTTCTTGAACAAGCCTTCAGAGAAAATATTAAACCATGTCTAGTTTTAAATAAGATTGATCGTTTGATACTTGAAAAACAAATGACACCAATGGAAGCTTACAAACAAATGTTACACATTTTACAACAAGTCAACGTATTATTGACAACTTTTGTTACAGTTCAATTATTCAAGAAAATTAATGAACAAGATGAAAAGAAGGAAGATACAAAGGAAGAGGAAACAAAGGATCAATCAAAGCAACAATATGACAATGTTTTTGATGATAATGAAGTTGACAGTAATGACTTTTTCTCACCATCAAAGGGTAACGTTTTGTTTGCTAGTGCCTATGATGGTTGGGGATTTAGAATTAATGATTTTAGTGAAATTTTCTCAAAGAAGATGGGTATGAATAAGAATACACTTCAACAAACACTTTGGGGTGATTTTTATTTGAATCCAAAGAAGAAAGCAATCTCAAAAAAGCCAATCAAAGATGATCAACCAAATATGTTTGTTCAATTCATTTTGCAAAACATTTATAGTGCATACGATTGTTTACTGATTAATCGTGATGAAGAAAAGATTAAGAAAATGATCCAAGCTTTAGATTTGAATTTATCTAAAGCATTCTTGTCAAAGAATGATCACAAGAGTCAGCTTAAAACATTGATGAATCAATGGTTACCAATGTCTGATTCCATCTTATCTATGGTTGTTAGCAGGTTACCAAATCCAAAAGAAGCTCAAAAGGAAAGAGTCTTAGACCTTATTCCAGAATTAAAGACAATCAAGGATAAAACCAATGAAACTAAGAAATCAAACCAAGTCAATGCTGAAATTAGAACTCAAAGAAGAAAGCTGAAGAAGAATTTAATGCAATGCGACAAGAGTGATAATGCTGAAGTGTTGATTTTCGTTTCAAAGATGTTCGAAGCTGATGAAATACCAACCCAAGGTGGTTCAGCAACTAAGATAGATCAAATCCAACTTCAAAGAGAAAGATTGAGAAAACTCAGAGAAGAAAGATTAAAGCAAAAGGAGCTCGGAGAAACTTCCACAACAGAAACTGACTCTGCTCAACCTACTGAAGGTTCTGAATCAACAGAAACAAATGAAGAAAATAACCAAGAGAATGATACTGAAGCAAGCAAGCTTGTTGCTTTTTGTAGAATTTTCAGTGGTACAATCAGAGTTGGACAAACTTTGCATATTCTTGGCCCAAGATACAATGCTTCCAATCCTAATGAAGATCGTATCGAATTCAAGGTTGATAAGCTCTTCCTTTTGATGGGTAGAGGTCTGGAATGTGTTGATAGTGTGCCAGCTGGTAATATTTTCGGTTTGGGTGGTGTTGGTAAGCATATTTTGAAAACTGCCACTATTTCATCAAGCACTCATTCACCAATCTTCTCGGCAATGTATGTCCAATCTATTCCTATTGTTAGATTTGCTATAGAACCACAAAATTTGATGGATATGCCAAAATTGGTTAAGGGTCTCAAACTCTTGAACCAAGCCGATCCATCTGTTGAAGTACTTGTACAAGAAACAGGTGAACATGTTATTGTCACTGCTGGAGAAGTCCATGCCGAAAGATGTATAAGAGATTTGAATGAAAGATTCGCCAAGGTTCCAATAACTGTTTCTCCACCACTTGTCAGTTTCAGAGAAACTATTATTGAACAACAAAAGGAACCAGTAATAGCCTCTAAGAAAACTGGTAACAAGAGATGGACCATCAAGATTAAGGCTATTCCACTCCCTGAAAATATTGCCCACTACATCGATAAACATAAGGAAGATTTCAGAGCTTATTTCTCTAACGACTCTAGAAGAACATCCAAGTCTGTCTTTGTTACCTCTGAGGTTATTGATGGATTGAAACAACAATTTATTGATGCAGGAAAGCAATGGGAAACTGAGTGGGATAATGTGTGGTGTTTAGGTCCAAGAAGAATTGGTCCAAATGTACTCTTGAATCACATTCCAGATTACAAAACACCAAACTTTGAACCTTTGCACAAACAAGTTGCTGACATGTTGGCAGAAAATGAAGACGAAGAAACAACAGCAACAGAGGAACCAGTTGAAACATCTGAAAGAATAGAATCCCTTAAACAATTTGATCACAGTTTTATTTCAGGCTTCCAACTTGCTACAAACTCTGGTCCATTGTGTGACGAACCAATGTATGGCGTTTGTTTCTGTATTGAAGATGTAGTTTTCGAAACTGAGGGAATTCATGACGAAGACTTTGGTGGTCCATTTACTGGACAAATCATGAGTTCAATGAAGACTGCTTGTAGAAAATCCTTTGATAACAGTCAAAGAAGATTGGTAGAAGCCATGTACGATTGTGAAATTCAAGCTACCAATGAAAGTGTTGGTAGTGTTTGTGATGTTTTGAGAAGAAGAAGAGCCAAGATTTATTCAGATGATATGGAGGAAGGAAGTGGTCTCTTCATTATCAAATGTCACTTGCCAGTTGCTGAAAGTTTTGGATTTTCAGAAGAATTAAGAACAAGAACAAGTGGTGCTGCTCAACCTCAAATTGCATTCTCACATTGGCAAATTCTCGATGTGGATCCATTCTTTGTTCCAACCACTGAAGATGAGCTTGAAGAATGGGGAGAAAAGGGTCTTATCAATATTCCAAATATTGCCAAGCAATATATTGATGCTGTAAGAAAGAGAAAGGGTTTGATGCTTGACAAGAAGACTGTTGAATCTGCTGAAAAGCAAAGAAACTTATCAAAGAAGAAGTAAAATATCTTGCTGATCACCCTTATTTAAACTTTGAGTCAACAGTCACAAATCACTTGATTAATCCCAAGTTTTACGACGTTCAATTCAAGTTTCCCATTTATTGAACTTGTGAATTACTAAATGAGAGAAACCAAATTAGTATATTGTTTACAATCTTTATTAATTAGTATATTCAAGTAAAGTATTAAAAACCCATCTAATAATTGTGTTTTTAATTATTACACTTTCGACTCCCAATGGTTGCGAGAGAGCATGTTTAATCTTTGCTTCTTTATCACCATTAAAACTAATTAGTGCGTCAATAATATTTTCAAAATCACTTCCATAAATTTCAACAATCACAAGCCTGTTTTCGGATATTCCAATACACTCTTTCAATAAAACATGTATTTCGTCTTCTTTCCAACATTTTGGAGTTAATTTATCGAGAACAACATTACCAATTATTATCCTTCCTGAAGCTCTCTGTAATGCTGGAATATTTAAAACACTAGTAGAATATTGTGAAACAGTGTGCATTTGAGAGGATCCAATATTTGCAATATTTGATGATATATCTGAAAAAGGAGTATGTGAATATTCTAAAGTTTGTGGGGATGAATTATTTTGAAAGAATCCAGACTGAAAACAAATCATTTCTCTATACAAATCTTTCTTTTTCGTACAGTAATTATGAAATAGAGAATACAATTCATTGCTTAATAAATTCTGCAAGCCCTTCTTAGACAGTAATAATACTTGAAAACCTCCTTTCTTCAATTGTAACCAAGACTCTGTTCCAACCCTTGACTTTGTGTAGCTTAATTTTCCATCGTCCTGTAAATAGCATGTTTCTGTTATTAGAAGTGATCCAGAATTATCAGCATTATTTTCAATGACTCTCTGCAATTCGTCTGAAAATCCCAGAACTACCATTATTAATAAAAAGTGTAAATTATCTCCCTGTAATGATGGTTTTTCATCACAGCTATAGGTATTGGGTAGGAAATTTACCGCTTGATCGATTTCCTTTTGTAAAAGATCCTTAGTAAAATTCTTTTCAAACAATTCCACATCAAACAATAATAATTTTCTTAATAATTGAGATGAAGTTTTGTTCAAAGTTATTAATATATCAAATCCAGTATTTGTTTCTCCACCAGGAATAGCAGCACAAAATTGATTTCCACTCATAGCGTCATCTAACACTGAAATAAATGATGTATAACTAGTTTTTAGGTACTTTCCAAATCCCATCGTTTGGTAGTCGAACTTCTCAGTCGTACTTGTTGGTGAAAATCCAGGAATTAACTTATTATGTGTTTCAAAATTGGAAGGTAATTCTAAATTACTAAAAAAGGTATCTTTGAATATGCCACCACATAAATCCCCAAATAGAATAACTTCTCTTGTTTTTGTAAATGAGATAACTAACATTTCAGCCAATAGATCAATGACCGATAATTCCAATGCCTTGGGAGCTTTGAGAACATTGTTATTGTTTTGCAATAATTGGTAACGAATTCCACTGATAGGTGCTTTAAATTGTGCCAAGTTCTTTAAAATACTATCTTTCATTAGCTTGGGAATGATAATCTTGATGACATTATCTTCCAAAACTTGAAAATGGAGTTTCAAATAAGGAATTATTTCAATCAAGTTTCTCCAACTCCTGTTAAAGTATATTTTCTAAAACTATTATTAAATCCATAACTAATATACTCACTGTTTGTAAGGGTATTGCAACATCAAAGGAATGGATAAAATATAATTGAGCCACTAAATTGGCTTCTTCTCTAGTCTTGATATTGATGGTTATATCACTTTGTTTTTGATCAGAATTTACAACAGCTTTACAAATTTTCTCTCTTGATGATAAATCATTCAAGTTGTACAATATGCTTTTGAATGCATTTTCCATTATTCTAGGAACAGTACCTGTATAATCCACAAGAATATCTATAAATTCCTCAATATCATTTAATCCTAACAACTTGAAAGCATCTAATAGTGAAATTTTGCATTCCCCTTTTTGCACAACACTTTGTTCAAGCAATATTTGAATAACTTCTTTTGTCATTGAGGACAAAAAGACAAGACAGTAATCAGAAGGTAAACTTCCTTTGAATATTTGATTATTTTCTTGCAAAGCCAAATGTACTGGAATATGTCCACTAAATATAACAGTACTCCTAATGGGAGTAATAAGGTGAGTAACATCTGACCATAATTCTTGAAACCGACTCAAATACAGATCATCACAACCTATCTTACATGTGTTCCATTTAGAATCTTTCAATTGTCCTTCAAAATCATTCAACAAAATTGCATCTACTTCATCAATAAATACTAAATATCCTTCAGGTAAGGATTCATCACTATTTAAAGCTTGAAATATTTGGCTTGCTGAATAATGCTCTTGATTTGTAATATTCTTCAATTTTTGGTGAAATCTTCGTCGTTGTTTTAAAAGTTCTGGTGGTGTGTTTTCTATTGCTTTTTGAATTAATTGGCATTCATAGGACCAAACCACAAAATCAGCAATTTTTTGGCTCATACTTTCAATAGTTTGCCCTGAATAAAGAACTATGGGAAAATATCTAAAATCCAATTCAAATAACTGTAAGTCTCTAATCCATTTGTACTCCTCTTTCCATACGCCATATTTGAATTCATATACCTCTCTGAACCTTCTTACCAAACTCGTTTTACCAATTCCAAAAGTTTGAAATAGGGACACTAATTTACTATTGCTCAGAGACGAATGCTTATTGGAAGCTAAGGTATTAACGATTCGTTCAGCTTCTTTTTCACGATTTACAAATTTTAAACGTAACGTTGCGGTTGTGAGGTCTTTTGTTGCTATGCTCGTACCAATTTTGTTTGCACTATTCGTTGGCGAAGTAGGTTTGGAATTGGAAGAATTGTTGGATGTGGTGGCTTCTTGCTTGTTCTTTTTGTTGAGCATTTCGTGCTCTGCAAGTTTATCCAGTTTTCGTTTATGCATTTTTTTTCGCTTAGTTTGCGTGTAATCCTCACAGTAATGGAATGGTAGCTTTCAATATTACTATTAGAATTAAGGTATTGCCTTAAAGTTTAGAAATTCTAGAAGTGTAAATTCATTCTTATCAGGTAGTCCTTCAAATCTGTGAAATAGTACTTTGAGCCACATAAGTCTCTTTAAGAAAATTCTGGATTTTCTTCGATTTTTGTTTCAATCTTGTGAACACCTCTGTCAGAGTCAACAGTGTCTCACAAATCACCTGATCAAACAAGTTTTTTGGTGGACAATGATCAATACTACTCTTTTCACTGGCATACAATTTTGCCAAAATATCATTTCTCTTTGTAGGAAGTGAAGGAACATTCAACTCATTGAGAGCACCCTCACTGAGATAGTTTCCAACAATTTTCTTTGCTGAATTGGTAATCCTTTCTCTGTGTCTGGTCACAATATTAGTTTTGAGCAATTCATTCTCCTCTTTGTAATTGTAATAGCTCTGAACTTGTCTTTTGAAAGATTGAACATCCTTGTAGAATAGAACACCTTCTGGACAATAGGATCTCCTTGAAAATTCCAATAAGAGTTTACACATCTCATCATTATTCAGGACAAGTTCAATTTCACTCTCGAAAAGATTTTCTCCCTCAACAGAATCGTCTAAAATTGCCCTAATTACAGGAATTAGAACTGAAACAATTATTTCCACAAATCCTCCAATCATGACTGAATAACTATAAGGAATGATATGAGTCAAGACTTGAGTTTCAAATACCTGAGAGCAAACAAAATAAACTATTGTGAGTAAACTCCTCAAAATTGCCAACAGAATAGTTTCAACCTTAATAGAAAAAGTATCTCGATCAGATCTTAACGAAATCAACACAATCAGCACATCAATAGCAGAATAGAAAAACATTAAACTCGTCAATATGATACTCGGTAAATTAGTGATATAACATCCACTCACACTGAAAATACTTCCAGTTTTCATAAAGAAACGATTCGAAGCATAAAAATTGTCCTCCACAATTCCAACCAGAAACCAAACTACAATGTGAATCAATAAAACAAGTCCATAAATTCCAATAGAAAACCATAAACTTTCCATTTTCTGATTCCACCAAATTAATCGTTGCAGAATTCGTTCATTCCAACCACTACACAGCACTGATTCATCACTTTCAGTTTTTCTCGAATCGATTGACATTCTGCTAACATCACTTCGAATTACAAACTTTTTTCGAAAATTAATTAGATAGTTCATGTAATGTTTCCATCCTCTCACAATTGAGGGCAAATTAATACAAGGACCCAACATGAAAAACAACAAGGAATATAAGAAACAAGGAAATAAACTCCTTCCCACAACAAATCTCAAAGCACTCACGACATTGAAATAGAAATTTGTGCCCAACAATAATAAACACAATGTAAATGACCTAGCTCTGATATGAGAGGATTTTCTCTTCCATATTAATCCAATGAGAGTAATGCAGAATATGGAAATATAACAGAATAGATAAACTCCAGAAAATATTGGCATGACAATGGTATCAGGGCATTCCATGTTTAAAGTATTATTCGAATCTGATTGATACCTCAAATTAATGGGAAACCATGAAGGACACTCTGAGTACGATAAGGATGTCCCATTGAGGTTGCTTTCCGTAATATTTTCATTTATGTTGTCAATAATTGAAAGCACAAGAAACTCTTCAATTGTTTGTTGCATTCTTTTTGTTTTGAAGAGATAATAATCAAAGAAAATGATTGAGCATGATTGTTGTTTATTGATCCGAAAGTGACCAAAGAATAAAGTGGATTGGTTCTGATGGATTACGGCAATAATATTCTTATTCGAGAAAATTACGAACCGCTCAAACAGTTCTCAAAAATCTGTGTTAGATTGCAGTAATGGAAGAATAAGAAAGACCTTTGGTTTGGTGCATGTTCTCTAGGCAGTGACTCTCTCAATTTATTGAGAGCATTTGAATCAGAACACTTATTAAATTTCTTGTGTTCATCTTCGATATGAACGAAGAACTGGCTTCCTTCTTTTCTTTTGTCATCTCATCTCGTAACAGACACAGACCACCTTAGAGTGTTTGGAATAGGGAAGTGTTTCAGATTAGTTTGTTAGAAATTTCAAATGCAACATGGTAAGATAACCTACCCCCTAATTACTACGCTAAAGATGACAGAGGAACTCATTACAAAGTGTTGTTAACCAACACCTATTTATTATCTAGTTTCAAATATTTGGTAGTTGGAACACGTAAACAATTTACATCATTATTTGTTAAACCAGAGAGAACAAGCCTTTGCACACGGAAAATGAAAAATAAAATTAGATTTTGATCAAGTTCAACCTACAAGCAAAAATCATTGATGGCCTATAAATACACTACGCAGAGACACATCATCTTAAAAAAAATAAATCAAATAACACCATCACAACTACTTGTATAAAATGTCTGACGAACAAGAACCAACAACTCCATCAACTAAGAGAGCCTTGGAAAGAAAGAAGCAACACGAAGAATTGTTAGCTAAGGTCAAGTCTCAAAAGGAAAAGAATAGATTGATCGTTGATGAAGCCACCCAAGATGATAACAGTATTGTAGGTGTTCACCCTGACACAATGGAAGCTCTCGAATTATTTAGAGGTGATACTGTTAGAATTGTTGGTAAGAAACACAAGGATACTATTGCTATTGTTTTATCTGATGAAGAATGTGAAAGAGGTAAAATCAAGATGAACAAGGTCATGAGAAAGAACTTGCGTATTAGACTTGGTGATGTTATCATCCTCAAGCAATGTGCAGATGTAAAATATGGTAAAAGAGTTCACGTCCTTCCAATTGATGATACTGTTGAAGGTTTAACTGGTGATCTCTTTGATATCTTCTTGAAGCCATACTTCCTTGAAGCATATAGACCACTTAGAAAGGGTGATTTATTCAATGTTAGAGGTGGTATGAGATCAGTTGAATTCAAAGTTGTTGAAACCGATCCAGATGAATATTGTATAGTTGCTCCAGATACTGTTATTCACTGTGAAGGTGATCCAGTTAAGAGAGAAGATGAAGAAGCAAGATTGAATGAAGTTGGTTATGATGATATTGGTGGTGTTAGAAAGCAATTAGCCCAAATCAGAGAAATGGTTGAATTACCACTTAGACATCCACAACTCTTCAAATCTATTGGTATTAAACCACCAAGAGGTATTTTGATGTACGGTCCACCTGGTTCTGGTAAAACTTTGATTGCTAGAGCTGTTGCTAATGAAACTGGTGCCTTCTTCTTCTTGATTAACGGTCCAGAAATTATGTCAAAACTTGCTGGTGAATCTGAAGCTAACTTGAGAAAGGCTTTCGAAGAAGCTGAAAAGAATGCTCCTGCCATTATTTTCATTGATGAAATTGATTCAATTGCACCAAAGAGAGAAAAGGCTAATGGTGAAGTTGAAAGAAGAATTGTTTCTCAATTGCTCACTCTTATGGATGGTTTGAATTCTAGATCTAATGTTATTGTTATGGCTGCTACTAATAGACCAAACTCTATTGATGAAGCTCTTCGTAGATTCGGTCGTTTCGATAGAGAAATTGATATTGGTGTTCCAGATGAAATTGGTAGATTGGAAGTTTTGAGAATTCACACAAAGAATATGAAGTTGGATGATGATGTTGATTTGGAAGCTGTTGCTAAAGAAACTCACGGTTATGTTGGTGCCGATCTTGCTCAATTGAGTACTGAAGCTGCTATGAATTGTATTAGAGAAAAGATGGATTTGATTGATTTAGAAGAAGATACTATTGATGCTGCTGTTTTAGATTCTATGGGTGTTACTATGGATCACTTCAGAGCTGCTCTTACAACTCAATCTCCTTCTTCACTCAGAGAAACTGTTGTTGAAGTTCCAAATGTATCTTGGGCTGATATTGGTGGTTTGGAAAAGGTTAAACAAGAATTACAAGAATTAGTTCAATACCCAATTGAATATCCAGATATGTTTGCCAAGTTTGGTCAAGAAGCCTCAAAGGGTGTATTGTTCTATGGTCCACCAGGTTGTGGTAAGACTTTGTTAGCTAAGGCTATTGCTAATGAATGTCAAGCTAACTTTATTTCAGTTAAGGGTCCAGAATTGTTGACTATGTGGTTCGGTGAATCTGAAGCTAACGTTAGAAATATTTTCAATAAGGCTAGAGCTGCTGCTCCTTGTGTCTTGTTCTTTGACGAATTGGATTCTATTGCTAAGGCCAGAGGTGGTAGTAGTGGTGATGCTGGTGGTGCTTCTGATCGTGTTATTAACCAAATCCTTACTGAAATGGATGGTATGGGTAAGAAGAAGAATGTTTTCATTATTGGTGCTACCAATAGACCTGATACTATCGATCCTGCTGTTATGAGACCAGGTCGTTTGGATCAATTGATTTACATTCCATTGCCAGATGAACCATCAAGAATGTCAATTTTGAAGGCTTCTACCAGAAAGTCACCACTTGCTCAAGATGTTAGTTTGACTGCTATTGCTAAGGCTACTAAGGGTTTCTCTGGTGCTGATTTGACTGAAATTTGTCAACGTGCTGCCAAGTTAGCTATCCGTGAATCTATTCAAAAGGAAGTTGACTTCAAAAGACAAAAGGAAGAAGAAAGAAAGGCCAAACAAATGGAAGATGAAGACGAAGACGAAGAATTCGGTGAAGAAATTGACTTTGTACCATATATTACCAGAGCTCACTTTGAAGAAGCTATGAGATTTGCTCGTAAATCTGTTCCAGAACATGAAATTAGAAAGTACGAAATGTTCTCAACATCTTTGCAACAAGCTGCCGGTGATGTCAGAAGCTTCAAGTTCTCTGATTATGATACTGCTGATACCACAACTGCTTCATCAACAACTGCTGATCAAGTCCTCGACTCTGATTTGTACGAATAATTCTGTTAAATAAAAAAAGTAAATATAATTCTTAAATAGGTCATAATTGTAATTTTCACTTCTCATTGTAAAAATTCTGTCTTGGATCATACTAGAAATCACCATTTCAAACAAGAATTTTTAACAATAACAAGCTCAATTTTTATCTTAATAGAGCGAAGATCTGCACTTCCATACAATTTGTTTAAATTAATGATTGATGTGGAATGCTCAGAGAATTTTTGTTTCGAAATTTTCCAACATTATAAAAATATTTCAAATTATTGTGTAGTGATACAGCAGATTTTCATTTATTTACAAAATCAACTCTTCTAGAAAATCCTTAAATCTGTTCTTGCTAAGAAGATTTACTTCTTATAGGTATCAACTTTCTTTGGTGGTTGATAAACATCAACTTTGGAACAAACTCTTTCCTTCTTTGCGCAAATACTCTTATCAGCATGCTTTCTACAGACCTTCTTTCCACCAACAAAGTTATACTTGGCACAGACCTTATAACCTTTAGATTTCTTAACACAAATCTTCTTATGAGATCTCTTGATACATCTTGCCTTCAAAGTCTTGTATTGAGTACAATATGGCTTGGCAGCATAATCACAACAGAACTTATCTTCTCTGAATGCCTTACAAACTCTAACCTTTTCTTTGAGATCACAGAATTTGCTTGGAGTCCACTTGGTACAGAACTTGGCCTTTTCCTTCTTGATACAGAATTTGTTTCTAACAAATTTAACACACTTCTTTTCGTAACCAATCTTTTTGGCGAATTTGACATTTTCATATCTGGTACAGGTCTTTCTCTTGGCATAGGCAACACAAATGGTGTGATATTTCTTTTCCAAAATTTGCTTATAATAATGGTCAATCCAACCCTTATAATGTTTCTTACTAACTGGAACCCATTTTTGAACAGTTCTTGAGAGTTTCTTATACTTGGCACAATAGGAATGAACAGAATACTTGGCACATCTCTTCTTATGATAATACTTAATCTTTGGAACGTAGGTTTCTTCAACACATCTAGCCGAATGTCCATACTTTTTACAAATGAAATGATAAGCATACTCATCACATGCATTATTCTTTCCGTGATGTTTACACAATTCCTTCCATTCATACTTGGCACACATCTTGTGTTTAGTTACTTTAGTACAGAATTGTTTGTAACCATGACCCAAACAAATCTTTTCATTCTTACTATACTTATCACACTTGTGAAGTTTCTTATATTCTAAACATTTACCCTTTCCAACAAGTTTCCAATCGCAGCATTCCTTCTTGGTACCAATCCATTCATAATCAACGCATTTACCTTGAATAGTTTTGTAATGAGTACACTTATTGTAACAATATTGTTGATGATCAGCGTAGGTATCAGTTGGCTTGTTACCCATGACAACAATGGCGGAGAGAGCAAGCAAAGTCAATCCGAGAAGGATTGGTTTGAGAATAGACTGTTTCATATTGAGTCAATTAGAATCAATTAGTTTTTTTAATGTTTCGAATAGTTTAGAGACAAGGTTGAGATTTAAAGATTTTGAAACTGATTTCAGCAGTCAACCTTATTTGGACTAAGAGCCAAACCATTATCAATCTAAACAAGTGATACAGGTCTAATCAACTATCTGACCCTGTTTCGTATATTAATCTATTGGGTTCATATTTAAAGTTGGAAATTTATTTGGAAAATGCATTGAATGAAACTTTACATTTTTGAAGATTTGGTTTCTAATGAGATGTTATTGTAATAAGAAATGTTTCGAGTAATTACATCTCATTAGAAACCAAATACATTATCTAATGAGATGTTATTACTCTTATTGTAATAAATACTCGAATGAGATGTTATTACAATAAGAGTAATAAGAAATGTTTCGAATGATTGTAAAGTTGAAACTTTAAAAAAATGGAATCACCACTAAAGAAGAAGAAATTACATCATCACAATGATGAAGAAAATATTCAAATAATGAATGAACAAGATGATGAAAATGTTAAAATAATATTATCAGATTCTTTATACGAAAGTAAACTATTCTCCAATTTACAAAATCAATTCGGAGGAAGAAAATTTAAAGAAATCCAATCCGAACACACATATATTGATCACATTCGCTTCACACACGATGTTAAATGTATTCGAACTTGTCCAAAGAAGAAAAATTTACTCCTTCTCCACTATTCTAAAGAACTTTCCATTTATGATTTGGAAAGCAAACAAGAAATTAGAAACATTCACTTTAAAACAAGTGAAGATTTTGAAATTGATGATCAGGGAGATTTCATCTATTACATTACTAAAGAAGATTATTTAACAAAATCTTCCTTATTAGACGAAAGAAGTAAATTAAACACAATTTGGGAAGAGAAGATTAATTATCAAACTTTTATATTTTGTGAATCAAAGAATGAAATTTATGTAATTGATCATTTTAATACTGAATTTGTAATGATTCATGTATTGGATGTATCAAATGGGGAATTAATTAGGGAAATTGTCTTTCCTATTATGAATTTGATTACTGAATGTGATGGTGGACATTTAACTCATGAAATTAATCAATTTTACTATGATGAAAATGGAGGAAGATTCTATCTAGCTTTTGAATCAGTTCTAGTTGATGATGAAGATTCAGACGATAAAACTATTCATTCTCTTTATGTATTTGAAGAAAAGATTGGTAAAACTAGTAAGATTCATATTAATTATTTAATTTCAATGATTGGAATTTTACAAGAGAACTATTTCTTTTGTTTAGATGAATGTAGAAATGTGCATATTTATTCAAAGAATACAAATGAATTGAAAAATTCATTTACAATGAATAGTACTGCTCAATGTATTTATTTTGACATGTCAACCAATAGATTATTCCACAAAACAACAAGATGTATTGAAATATTTCAATTAAATATTATAACAAAGAATGAGAGTTTTCCAATTAACAGAGAAATGTGTCAAGCTATCAAGAGATTGGGAGGCGAATTTCCACAATATCTTTCACAACATCATCAAGTACCAAACACTGTAAATTTCTTGAGGAATATTAATTTCAGAAATACGATTTTGAAATTTGTTGACAATGAAATTAAGGAACATTTCAGTTTAAAAGAATTACTATGTAATTCCAATATAGATAATGTGCCATGGGGATATTTAAAACAGCAAAAGTGTTGGTTATTTGTGATTTTTGAGGAGGTTTCGAATATCAATGACTTTCCAATTTACCTTTGCTCTAGTAAGGATCGACAAATACTGTCAAGAACATACACATTTTCAGAATTTCTCTCTAAATGTACACCAGTTGAACAAGTTTCAGTTTTAGAACAGGAATATCTCATTGATTTTCATAGTATCTATCAAAATTTATTACAAAAAGGTATCATTCATCCACAAACACGTAAAATCGACCCTAACATTCTATTAGCCAAGTATAGAGAAATGGTTTGTAAAAATATTCACATAATCGAGTTGAGAAATCATTTTCAATACTCAACCATTAAATTGGAAAATACTGAATATACAAAGATGGATTTAATTGTGGCAGCTGAACGAATTTACTCTGATGCAACAATACCACAATCATTTATTATTGAATAAATAATTGATAATTGTAGACGAATCCACAATTCGAATTGAAATTAATATCTAGAAATGTTTATTGTAAAAACTCCAGTTGTACATCAATCATAAAACGCAATATCAGCAACTGGAATGAGAAAGTGTTACATCAAGTAAACTTGTAAATTTAAGTTTAGAATAACTTTTGCATTTAGAGGTGGAGATGAAACGTCTGGGTTGAGTGAACAACACAGAAAAAAAAATAGAATGCAATCCATTGATGCAGCAGTATCAATCGTGTTGGATAAAACACCATCCAGCCCAAATCTAAAACTAAAGTATGCCCAAGAATTAGAAATCAAAAAGAAACAATTCGAATATTTGCAAGATTTATCAGAATGTAAAAAGGAATGTATTCACTATTTTATAGATGAATATCCCATTCCGTATCCTGATGATAGAAATTTCATATTAGAAATAGCCAAAAATAATCCTGAATCTATTGGAAAGTTACCTAAAGTTTATTTGAACAATGTTGAATTTGTAAAGTTTTGTCTTGATAATGATTGTTGGGATTCGTGGACATCAATTCCAGAAGAATGTGAAGAATATATTGAATTGGTGAAAAAAGCTGTATTCAAGTATGCCAATATGTATGGCTCACTTTCTGAAAATGTCAAAAGTCAAATCGATCCAAAAGAAATGATTGAACATTGGATGCACCTTCCTGATGTTAACCGTCAAACTATCCGATATTGCCAACAAGAACATTTGCAACATCTCGACAGACAAACACTCAAAGAATTTATTCAAAAAGATTTAACACCAAATATTTCGCATCTCAATTTTCCAATGATAGAGAAATAGCTCTCTTACTAATCAAACAGAGAAGATACTTTGCCATTGAGATGAAATCTGATTTCAATTGGAAAGAAGATGAAGAAGCATTCGATGCCTTACTTTACTCAAAGAATAATTTAGAAATAGTTGGAAGAAAACCAGCTTATTATTCAGTATTGCAATGTGCACCTCAATTCTTTGATGATAGAGAGTTTGTGATGAGAATTATCGATCATGATCCGAGTTCGTATTTAAAGTGCTCTGACAGATTGAAAAATGATAAGGAAATTGTACTGAAACTTCTTTCTAAAAATGGACAATTGATTGGTAATATTCCGCAATGTTTAAAGGATGACAGAGATATTATTAAGGCAACTCTATCGTCATATTCAGGATACTTTAATTATTTATCAGAAACTTTTAAAATGGATAGAGAATTAGTTTTAATTGCTTTGAGAGCACCTAAACCTTTTTTTGGAGCTCAAACAGTTGATAAGAGTTTTTACAATGATCCAGAAATAATAGACTTGATTATAAGATCAGGTTATATTGAAAAGATTGATGATTTTTCAGATTTCACAGTAGATCAAATTAAGGATTGTGTTGATTCCAATACTTATACGCCAGAGCTAAAAAATTACTTTAGAAATGCATCATTTTCTGATTGTCTGGAAGTTATAAAACACAATCCAAGTAGTTGGACTTATTGGGATGGTTGTCAGGACTGTCCGTTCATAGATGAATTGGTTTTGACCTATATCCAACATTTGAATCCAGATTGGTATTGTTTGCCTTACAGTTATCAATTCAAAAGCATTGAACAATTCAAGAATATTATTCGATATGATGTGAATGGTGAATTTTTACTTTGTAATGCACCAAAGGATGCATTGAATGATAGGGAAATTGCAATGCACTATGTAAAATGCCGTCCGAAAACTGTTTTTCCGGAATTAAGCCCAGAAATGCAATCTGATCCAATTATTAGAAAGGAGGCAATCAAGAATGGATTATTGAATGCAAGCTTTATTCCATTGAAATAATTATCAATTTATTGACCCTAATAATTGTGGTGTTGGTTGAATAAATTTAAACAATACCAGTAGAATGATAATTCCATTATGAATACGATAATTATTTAAATTTAGCTATGTATTTGGAGCGAGCAACCAACAATTCACCACATGTTTCATCCAAACATATTCCAGAAACATCCTCATCAATTAAGTGCTCCATTACAATTTCCAAGTCACTCTTCCTTAAAACTAAAACTAGATTAGTAAGTGTACTAGTAAGGATGATATACTGTTTCGAAGAGTCATAAACCATTGCATAAAATCGAAATGGTTTTGGTAACTCTTTTGATTTGATAACTTTGAGTGATGGTACTGATTTGTTTTCATCATCTATTTCATGTAATTCCAATTGATATAGAATAACCTCATCACCATATGGAATTATCACCTCATCACCAATCACTAACAATGAAAATGCCCCATATTTAATTTTGGAATTGACACTTTCCTCATTTCCATTTTCACAATTAAATAAAGTTAAATAATCTGTAAAATTATCAACAACTATCAAATATCGTTGTGAGTTTGTTTTGAAAATATCAATTCCAAATGCATTCACATTGGTTTCCTTACTCCACACAACACAATCTTCCCAACTACTACATCTCAATAATGGACCCAATCTAAACTTGACAATTTTAGTCTTTGTTGGCTCTTCACTATGATCCGTATAAATCAAATACAATTCATCATTCACATCATCCATTACTGAAACTAGAGCACCATGAAAAGTTACTTCATGAATCAATGAATTACAATTTCTATCAAAAATTTCAAATTTCTCATAAGTAATAACTAAAATACAATTGTACCGATATGAAATCTTAATATCCACATAATCTTCTGAATTGGGCAAGCCAATAGATCCAGAGTTTTTAAAATTATACGAAAATGGAACAATTCGTGGTTTTTTAAACATCTTCCGAAGCCATTCAAATTCTTTTGATATTAATTCTTGTGAGTGGCAGTGATGATCATCAATTTTCTCATCATGATCATTCGATTTGAAATCAATCAGAGAAACAATTACATTACATTCATCTTCAAACATTTTTTTTAAAATTAAATTGTAAATTCTGAAAACAACCACACAAATTATATCAGCAATGTGTTGTTTCGTTCTTGCATCGAGTTCATTTTAGTGTATTGTTGCTGCTTTTCTTCTTATTACTTTCTCATATTTTATGAGAATTTTAAAAAAAAAAATTTGATTTGCTAGCTCGGAAGTTCAAAATGCAATTTTGACAGGTAGGAAACCTCAGGTGTGAAGTGTTGCAATCATCACTGATGATATTGATTGTTTTAATATGAAAATCAAACAGTTGTGATGAAATTACATTGGAGAAACAGCACTATTATTTTTTTAAATTCACAACAGCAAGGAATTTTGAGGTGGTTGTCATCATTGATGATTTACTTTTTAAATAGAAAAGATGAAGATACCATCTTTTCAGAATATAAATTAGGCATTTGTAGGAAGATTATTAGGTATAAAAATAAGGAAAACTCAGTGAGGAAAAATAATTGGAAACAAAATTGCAGAAGGTGGGATTTGAACCCACGAAGCTTGCGCAGTAGAACTTGAGTCTACCCCCTTTGACCACTCGGGAACCCCTGCTTACATTAACACTTTTAAAATCAATTTTATGTTGTTAAATCTCGCTGCAACAAAGGCAATTACTTTTAGGTTCGTGTTTGGTGAACGTACCAATGATCTCATTGTTATAAATGGCTAATTTCCTTCATCTAATTGATAAGTTCATTACAATTTATGCGATTTGTGACATTAGATTAGATCTGTCTTTACTCAACACTTAAAAAAATGTTTAAACGTTATCTCTCTATCTTCCTTCTCTCACTGTTCATTCTCCACCTGTGCTATGCATGTAATCCACCTAAAATTGGTGGGTGTTATATTTTCCCTCCAAATGATGAATGGAATCGTGACATTTCCAATGATCCAATTGACTATATGAGTTCCTGTTATATCGCCAAATATTCAGGTAATTTGAAGGCAGATTTTAGCGGACCATACTTTGATGGTACACAAACCGTAAGTGCAGGAATTCCTTATAATACTGTAAAGGGAAATTCTGTTAGTAAGGTTACAATTAAATTTTCTGCTGATGGCGCTCCAGATGAATCAGATTTCACATCAGCACCAATTCCATTGAATAGTAAGATTGAAGGAGGTTCTGATAAGTAAGTAGTTCTTAATATTGGATTGATAATATCTTATCAATATTTAATTTGAAATAGACACGTGTTAGTTTTGGACACAGATAATTGTATTCTTTATGAAATGTTTGGATCTGTTGCAGGAAGTGATTCTTGGACATGTGGATCAAATGCAAAATTTGATTTAAATCAAAGAAATGCCAGTATGTTTCGTTATCCAAATGAATTATCAGTTACCTCAGCAGATGCTGCTGGTTTACCAATTTTCCCTGGTTTGATGAAATATTCAGAAGTTGCTGCTGGTAATATCACTCATGCAGTTCGCTTCACACTTCCAACTGCTCAAAGAGCTTACATTCCTCCAGCAAAACATTATGGTTCCAAAGGATGCCTCCTATCTTCCGTATGGAGCTAGATTCAGATTGAAAGCTTCATTTGATTTATCTTCATATACTGGTCAATCATTGGTTATTTTGAAGGCATTGAAAAAGTATGGAATGATTTTTGCGGATCAAGGTTCAAGTTATTTCATTAGTGGAGAACCAAATGATAAGTGGGATAGTGATGATTTGAATCAATTGAAAAAAGTTCCATCAACTGCATTCGAAATGGTGAGAAGAACTGGAAAGATTGTTAGAGATTGGACCACTGCAACAGATTCCTGTAATGGACAGTCAACTGAATTGATTTATACTCCCAATTACGTTTGTAGTGGAAATTATACTAATGTAAATAATGGAAAATCAGTTTCTGGAGCTAGCCATCTTTCAATTACTCATATTATTTCATTATTGATTATTGTTGCTGTTGCTGTTGGTTTAATTATGTAACAATAAATATTTAAATGAATTAAAAAAAACTTGGTTTAATATTTACATTTTAGAGACTGGTTCAAGTTGTAAAGTGGTATTTTCCAAAACAGTATTATCAGCAATAATAGACTTGCTCTTTGCTATCAGTGTAACCTTTCCTTTGAGAACAACGTTCTTTCCAAAAACAACATGACCACGGACATCGAGTTCAGTAAGTTCCTTAATATCTGGTACACCATTGCTAAAGTTTGAAAGATAGTCTCCAACCTTCTTATAATAACTATCATCAAGATTAATAATTGGAGCTTCTTCAGTGCTAGACTTTTCCAAGCAATAACCCTCAGAGAGATTATATAAATTAGATTGGACTAACATGAGATCAGAACATTTCTTAACAGGTAAGAAACGAGATCTAGGGACTTCAATACCGAGTGACTTATTGAAAACTTGAATAGCAGCACCAGCAGCTGTTTCCAATTGAATAATCTTGACACCATCCACTTCCTTCTCGTTATTAATAATTTCAACCTTTCTCTTTAATTCTTCCAATTGAGTTTCAATGGATGGAAGACGAATCCATAAATTGTTGGTATTGAAAATCTTGAACTTTTCGATTGATTCAAAATCTTTAACGTGGTGTTTTGGAACTTGAGCAAGTTCTAATAATTTAACAGCCTTTCCATCATAATTGATCAAAGTACCTCCTTTAACGTCAGCCATAGTTTTCTTAGTGACCTCCATACAAAAATCGACTTGATTTTCAGTGAGATACTTCAAAACTCTAAGATCAACTGTAGCACCTAAATTGTCAATATTAGAAAGGAAAATATATTCTTTTCCTTCTTGTTTGAATTGATTATATAATGGTGATTGGAAGAATGAGCTATAAAAGTCACCGTGACCTGGTGGATACCAAGCTTCCTTATTGGAATCACTTGGAATATCAGATGGTAATGGAAGTAGTGATTCCTTGATAATTCTTGGAAATTGATTTTGTTCGAAACATTCAATTCTAACTTTAACATTGGCATACTTTGGGGCAGTGATAATCTTCTTTGAATCTTCTGAAGTATTGAATGAATTCATTAAAACCAAAGGAACGTCAACGTTGTATTTGCTGTTCAAAAACTGAAAAGTTTAGAAATAGGCAAAATTAAATACTTACTTGAATTTGTTTGATAGTGAGATCGAGGAAAGTATCTTCCTCTCGGACTTGAATGACTGATTTTGGACCAGTGCAACCCATGGTAGTTCCCAAACCACCATTTAATTTAATAACAATTAATTTAGATAAAAGTGATTGAATTGCTTCATCGGAAGTGTCGTCAGCGAGTGAATCGTATGGTTTGACGTCTTCCTCAGAAGGTGTTCTAATCTTTTCCCAATCGATTTGTGATTGATCCTTTTCATTGACAAATCTATTGAACAAGATTAAAAAGTCTTGCATTTGTTGAGCAAAGTGTTCCTTTCCGTTAGACTTTTCAATAAGTTGTTGTACAGCTTGTTCCATTTTACTATTGGTAAGTTGATGATGATTTGGTGACGATGTATTTTGCGGATTAGTTAGTAGTGATGATGTGTGGCTTGCCAAATAATACAAGAATATTACTGGTTGTTGTTTTTGTCTGTTTGTTTATCGTTGATTTTTTTGTGTTGTGTTTTTTAGGCTTTGAAAATTTACTTGCCAACAAAAGCTTGCCAGGGAATTTTCGGTTGGAATTTTGAAGGCCGAAGTAGAAAATCAAGGCGAATCTTCAAAACTGACCTAAAAAGTGCCCATGAGTTGTAAACCAAGAATGAGTCATAATCTGAATGGTCAATAGCATTTAAAAAGGTTTGTTTATTAATATTTATATTTTAAAGAACCAAGATGGACAATTGAGGTTTTGGAAATTGATGTTATTTGGGAAGATATTTTCTATGAATATTTAGGGAAAATTTACAATATGAAAAGATGCGGCATCTTTGAATAATATGTATTACAATATTGTTGGGATAGGAGTATGATGAGAACCAATGACAAGATCAATTGTATTTCCTCATTTTTAAAATTGTGAACGATTTATTGAAAGAAATAGATCTATCTACTCATTATTCATTTTAACAACTGTGAATCAAAGGCAGTTATGGGATACTGCGCAGAAAAAATAAGAGAATGAAATGACAAAACAGGCTTAAGGGAAACATGAATAAATTCTCTTGAATTAGGATCTATGAGGGTATTAAGATTAATACAGAACTCCCCTACAACTATTCACTATTTACGAAATAAATAATCAAAAAAATTTTACCTTCATTTTTTTAAAATTAAAATTTTTTGAATTAAAAAAATGCATAAACTTATCCACTCTAATACTCGCTTGCTGAAGGCTGTTTCCTCTCAACAATGTGCCTTCTCTACATCCGTTTTGCGATTCCAAAAGGCTGTTGAAGGTTCCGTTCCAACCAAGCCAGTCCAAACACCAAGCACTAGTGAAGAATTAGTCAAGGATATTTTGAATAATAACGCTGTAGGAAAAATTGCTGAAGCTGTTGAATCCTACGAAAAACTCAAGAAGATGAATAAGAATATTGAATTGAAAACTTTGAACACTATTTTGAGTTCGTTCGCTTCTAAAAATCTTCTTTTCAAATGGTTTAAACCATACAAAGATTATGTGGATATGTATGTTGAAGCTGGTAAATTCAGACCAAAGGAAGTACGTATTTAAATATTATTCCGAAATTCTAAAACAACACAACAACAAAATATAGAGATTAGAGGAAGCTAAGAGAGTTTTTGATGATATTTACAAGTACCACCAACAACCTGATATTGTCTCTTATAATGCTTTGATGAAGGTACAACTTTCTACGGATGACGTTTTGAATGTTTTTGATACTTTCAATCAATTACAATCTTCTGGAGTTACTCAATCACCATTATACAGAGAACAATTGTTGACCACATTCGGTACACTTTTGAGAGCTTGTTCTATGCTTGAACAAACACAATTAGCTGAAGAAATTTACTTCTTTGCTCTCCAAGAACTCATCAAGGATAGATTGGCAACATCACACGAAAAGCCATGGAAATTATCTGATAGTGTTTCATATTTAACATTGTGTAATACTATGTTGGATGTTTATGCTGAAGCTCGTGATCCATTTGCTTTCAACTTTTTCGATCAAATGGTTGCTAATTCTTCAGCAGCTCACTACTCGAATCAAAACATTGAAAAATCTCGTTATAAGAGATCACCAAAGTTGTTGGGTTCTCTCAATGGAATTACATTCAATACTTATGCTAAGGCTTGTTTATTTTTGGATCAAAGAATTAGACTTGTTGAAATGGCTGAAAGAATGAGAGTTGAAGGTGTTCTTCAATCTGAATTGAGTCAACCTGTTAGACTTGAAATTAAGCATGCCCTTGAAACTTATACTGAACAATTCCACAAACAACATAGATCTGAATTATTACCAGAAGGTCCACACGATTTGATTGCTTCTGATCTTTTCTACGATTTGAGAGATTTCCTCATTATTGATCCAGATGAAGAAGATAATGCTGCTTGGGGTAGAGAAGTTGATACTCGTGACTTTAAGTTTATGAAATTCTTGAAGCCAACTCAAGATTTGTACAAGATTGATTTAGGTGATTCTTTCAAAGAACGTAAATAAATAAGAGATATTAAGTCATTCACCCACATTCATGTGGTATGGGCCTGACATTTCTTTACTGGAACCAAATTGTCACAACCAAAATAATAGATTTGATTAGTTGTTGTGTTAATGTGTCAATTTTATTCCTTTCCTCGTCACATAAAAATACGCTGTCTAATCCCTCTCGTCCATCTGTCATCAGTTATTTATTATTTCATTAAATAAAAATGAGGTTCTTTAATCGTGGTGGAAAGAAGGACGATAAAAACAAGAACAACGGTTCTACAACCACAACACCAGATAATAGCAGTGGTACCACTACTACAAATGGAGGTCGTTCTGGTTCTACCACTCAAACACCTCCAATTTCAACTGGAATACAAGATTCAACAGTGAGTGGTAGTCCTACTTCAATGACTCCAACCTCCACTGGTATGATGAATATGAATAATGGTTCTAGTTGGTTCTGGTTCTTCTTCTTCAAATGGTGGAGAAAATTCACCAGCTACAGTAGCAGTAGTAGAAGGCTCTGGTGTCAATGTAAAATCACTCATCACCAAGACCTTGACCTCTCTACAGGAAATTTGGGATATTCACGGAGAGTTTTTGACTGTAACAGCAGATGAAGAAGATACTAAACAAAAACTTTCAAAATTGACAAAATCAGAAATTAGAAAACACATTGATTTATTAATTGGTAAGAGAGAAGAGTGGAGTTCTGAGAGTGATGAAGCTTTTGCCTATCGATACAATATTAGAAAGGCTCACGTTATGAGTGAAAACAAATCTATAGAAAGAGGTGATTTACTTCCACCTGTTTATTTAACCTCTGATACTACTTTTGATCCGAGTATTAAATTCTTTTGTAAAGTAAATTTAGTTGGAGGTAAGTTTAGAATATTTAGATTAGTTTATATTCATGAATGATTTATATCAATACTATATATTGTATTATAATAACAATACTATTATTTGACTACTGATGGTTGAATGAACTTGTTTGATGCTTGTCTTGTTGACATTATCTCCCATTCATTGAACATCTCGGCTCACCTCATCAAATCATTAATTGGTTTACATTCGTATATATATATTTAATTGTAACATTTTATACATTCTCTCATCGAATTTCTTATTCGACTATTCATAATAATATAATAACAATAACAACAACAACATTAACTGTCTATATAACTTTTATGTAGACAATTTCCAAAGAATGGTTGATTGTGAACCATATTCCTCTGCTGACGATTTTGCCGAGTTGTTTATTAACAAGATTAACAAGTCACATCTCTTGAATAGAAGAAAGGAAGACGTAAGTAAATTATAACTGCAATTCTCTCTGAACATCATCATTACTAATAACAACAACAATATCATCAATAATATTATCATCAAATTTCATAGTGGATTTTTAAAGCTACTGGTACATCTGAATATATTTATGGTAATCAAAGAATGATTGATTTTGAAGTGATTAGAAGATGTTTGAAACGTGGTATTAATCGTGTCCAACTAAACCTCATGGACAAGGAAACTGTCTTGAAAGAATTGGATCCATATGATATGAATTTGAGGACAACTGAATATGATTTTGATTTTAAGAGAACTCCAAGATATTCCATGGATGATCATGAAAGATTCAAAAAGATTCAAAAAGATATTAGAGGAAACAAGAAGCACATCTTTTTGCATTACAATAGATTCAAAGGAGTGCAAACATATAGTAGTTATACAGAAGATGAATTTTCTAAAAACAGCTCTTCAACAATTTTGGATGACGATGAATGGATTAGTAAGATTGATCAAACTGATAATAATCACAATTTGACACAAGCAAATCTCACAATGAGAGATTCTTTATTCAGGACTGAAGAATTAATTAGAGATAAGAAGGCATTCACATTGTGGGATATTCATCGTCCATTCCGTCTTAAAATTGTTGGACTTGATAATATTCCACTCTCAGAAGATAGAGCTATTTACATTACTGCTCAAGTTTTTTTAGGTGGAATGCCGTTGACAAATTGTCGTATTACAAAGTGTGTAATCCAAAATAGAAATCCACGCTTTAATCAATATATTACCTTCCCTGAATTGTACATTTCTGAACTCCCTCGAGAAGCTAAAATTTGCATTACAGCTTTTAGCAAACCATACGTCCAAAATGATCCACACTTAATTGTATCAAATAGATCACCAACCATTCAAGATATGACAAAACTTGCTAGTAGTACCATCAAGAAGGGTGTTATTACTGGTAATGAAACACTCCAAATTAATACAGCAAATACTCAACTTCAACTAGGAACATCTCCATCAATGATTTCAAATCCAACTGAAATTATTGATATTGATCAATCTTCAGCTGCTTCTTCCAGTTTCTTGAACGGAGATGAAGAAGATATTCTCGAACATGAACAAGAACAAGGAGAAGGTGGTAAAAAATCCAAGAAGGATAAGACAAATGTTCCTGTAGCTGGTATGAATTTCCAATTATTCAACTTTTGTGGAACTCTCAAACAAGGTGTTTATTGTCTCAAAGTGGAACCAAATAGAGAAGCCAAACCAATCATGACAAGTGGTGAATCTAAGGATAGCAAGATTTCAATGACTTTCAGTTTGGACGAATATCTGTTACCTATTGTTTATCCTGATGATGAAGATAGTTTCTCTTCTATAGTCACTACAGATCAAACTAATACTTCTTTCTCTGACACTCTCAACAGTCTTAAACAAACAAAGGACCAATTGACAAGATCACTTTCAACAACTGAAGGTGGAATGTCATTCAATCCTCTTACTCAACCAAGAAAAACTCAAATTCAAAACACAGGAGAACAATCAAAACCAGTTGCTCCAAATAGATTCAAGAAGCATTTACCAGAAATATTTATCAAGAGATTTGAAGAATATGTTGCCAAGAAGAATAGTGAAAGTTTACCTCCAGGTATTGCTGAAAAGAAATTAGAAAAAGTTTTGAATTATGATCCACTCAAGACACTCAACTCTGAAGAACGTTGGTTGTGTTTCCTCAATAGAGACAAACTTATTGCCAAACCAAAGGCTCTCTCCAAGTTCTTGCTTTCTGTACCTTGGAAGTTCCCTGAAGCAAGATTGATTGCCAAGGAATATTTGGCCAAGTGGAATGCTATTGAACCAATAGATGCATTGGAATTGTTGGATCACAACTTTGGAGCCAGTTTTATTAGAGAATATTCGATAGGACGACTTAACCAACTCTCAGATCAACAACTTTGTAACTATCTTCTTCAATTGGTTCAAACCTTGAAATATGAAAGTTATCATGACTCTTCACTTGCTAGATTCTTACTCCAACGTGGTTTGAGATCACCAAATATTATTGGTCACATTCTCTTTTGGCATTTGAAGGCAGAAATGTATGTACCATCTATTAGAGAAAGACACGGTTTGATTTTGGAAGAATATTTGAGAAATTGTGGCTCTCACCGTATCGCCCTGTTGCAACAAACAGGTGTACTTCATCAATTGAATGTAATTGCTGAGGGTGTTAAAATAATAGATAAGGAAGAATGTAAAGAATATGTTAAGACATGTTTAGCAGAACTTAAACATCCACCAAAATTCAAATTGCCACTCTCACCTCGTATGGAAGTTAAGGGAATTGAAGTTGATAGATGTCGTGTCATGAGCAGTAAGAAGAAACCTCTTTGGTTGGTATTCCAAAATGCAGATGCAACTGGTGACCCAATTCAAGTCATGTTCAAGGCAGGTGACGATCTGAGACAGGATTTGCTGACACTTCAAATTCTTTCTATTATGGATCAATTGTGGAAGAAGAAAGGTCTGGATCTTCACATGAACCCATATGGTTGTATTTGTACAGGAGATCAACAAGGTTTTATTGAAATTGTCGTTGACAGTGACACTGTTGCTAATATTACTGCTGGTGATACAGGAGGTATTTCAGGAGGTATTAAGGCTTTTACAAGTGCACCTCTTGAAATTTGGTTGTTAAAGAATAATGGTGGAGTTATTACTTCACCAGATTATGAGAAAGCTGTACAAAACTTTGCATTATCATGTGCTGGATACTGTGCTGCCACATATGTTTTAGGTATTGGTGATAGACACAATGATAATATTATGTTAACTAGAAAAGGTGATTTATTCCACATTGACTTTGGTCACTTCCTTGGTAACTTTAAATCCTATAAGGGTATTTATAAGAGAGAAACTACACCATTCGTTTTTACTCCAATGTATGCCCAAGTTATGAAATCTTTTGATTCTGAAAATAAGGGAAAATGTTATTATTCCACTTTTGAAGAGAAGGTTATAGCTGCTTATCAAATTTTGAGAGAAAATGGACATCTGATAATGAATCTTTTCCTTCTCATGTTGGCTACTGGTATTCCAGAATTAACTTCAGTTTCTGATATCAAATGGCTGCGTGATTGTTTGGTTCTTGATAAGTCACCAGAAGAGGCTGAACAACACTTTAGAGATAAGATTACAAAGGCTCTTGCAAACACAAAATCCCAATTCAACGACTTTGTCCACATTGTAAAACATAAATAAATATAACCATTTAAATGTTATGTTCTCAGCCACAAAACTCCCACCAAGTTGTCTCAAACTATTCGTTAACATATTCAAAAAAAATGTCAAGATACTCAACACAACCTACCATGCAACGTGGTGCTTCATCTAATAAGGTTGAGGATTTTGAAGATATGTTAGACATGGATCCTTATGATTTGGACGAGAATGTTAAATCACTTCTCGTTGCCGAAAAACTTGAGGAACAATATCAACGTAAGTTTTCGAAGGCTTGATAGTATTTATTTTAACTGACAATTTCTTCTTCATCAAATAGATTCATTTCAAAACATTGCTCAAATGAGACAAGCTATTGAGGAGGAGGATAGGAAACGGGAGAAAGTAGTGCAAAGGCAAAAGGAGCCAGAGCCGGAAAAGTATTATGATAGTGAGGGTGATGACGAATTAGAAATAATGGAGAGTGATGATCATGTTACAAAGTAAGTTGAATTACATTAATTATTAATTAATGTTACAAGTCAATTGGAGTTTACATTAGATGATATACCATTTCCTGCAAATCAAGATAATATTCCTATTCATGAAAGATTACTAAATTTCGGATCAAGCCTTTCATTAAAACATCAGTTGATGAAAAAAGCTAAGGATGAGAAGGAAAGTGAAACACAAACACCACACATTACTGAATTTGCAAAGCAAATGAAAAGAAAAGGAGCTATTGAGAATAGATTGCTTCAATCTAGGGATGAACTGAATGCAAGACTTGATGAATTGAGAATGGAAAAAGAGAAAAAAGAACTAGAGGAGCTACGAGGTCCAAAGATCAATAAGAGATCTAAAGAATTGAAAAGAGATGAACCAGCATACGATAGGTTACTAGGATACAGAGAACAAACTCTTGCTAAAAGAGAAATGATAAAGAATCTACTCGAAGAAAAGAAACAACAGGAAATAACAATGAAACCACAAATTAACAAAAAGTCTCAAAAGTTGAGAAGAGATATTGATGCTATTCAACAATGGGAAAAGGAGAAAAATCTGAAAACAGAACAATTGAGAAATGAAATCAAGAAACAAGAAATCGAGCAATTGCAACAGCCGAAAATTAATCCAATCAGTGAAAAATTAGCAGCACAAATGGACAGGGGTCAAGATGTAGGAGATTATTTGATACAAAGATATGAGAAAAAGAAAATGGAAAGAGAAATTAGGAATAAGATTGAAAAAGAAAAGGAAACAAAAGAAGCTAAACCTCATATTTCAGTCCATTCTGCAAATTTGGAAAGACAGGGGGTTGTGTTTGATAGATTATATATTGACAGTTTAGAAAAGGAAAATAAGAGAAGAGAAATGTTGGAGCAAATAGAAAACAAGATTAATAATAATATTGATCCTCAAACAGGAACACCTCTTTACAATCCTATCATTAATGCTAGATCTGCTTTAATGGCTAGAAGAGAACCTGTAGAAGATGTGTTGTTAAAAAAACGAGAAGAAGCAGAAAGAAAGAAGATGGCTTTAGCAGATAGGGAAAAGAAAGAATTAGAAGCTCAAGGAGGGAAAGTTGGAGCCTACAGCCGTCTTTTAGTTGAAATACTAGAAAAGAGAACCAACACAAATACTATGGATCGTCTTACCAGAGTTCCAAAGAAGCCAGAACCTACTGTCATAACTCAAACATATTCTTTTAAACCAGCTATTAATCAAAATTCAAGAGAAATAGACAAATATAGAAATCAAGGTACTCCTCGTCAAGAAGTGTTATTAAGGAAAGGATATGAATACGAGCAGCACAAGAAAGAAATTGAGCAAAGGATCAAGGAAGTTGAAATGTCTCATTCACCAAAAAAGAAGCCTAAAACTCCTAATGGACATTCTCTAGCAGATAGATCATTAGATTGGGCAAAAAGAAAAGATTTAAAGCTCGAATCTGAACGAAAAATGAGAGAAGCAAAAGAATCTGAAGAATGCACCTTCAAACCCAATGTAAAACGACTTGATGTCAGTAACATTGCACCTTGTGAATCTCATTTCAGGACAAAGGAGGAGGAAAATAGTTATCTCATTGCAATGAAAAAGCAGGAGAGTGTAAAGAAGCTCAATAATTCCAAGACAGAAGATATAAAACCCAAAGGGGGTTATTCACAGAATAAGAAGGATCCAGTGCCAAAGTCAATCAGACCAAAGAGCAGAGGGTCAGTGGATTTAAGAACCTCAACCAAATCAGTCAACCCTATTTCAAATCAACACCCTATTAACACTGATATTGATCGTAGGACACAGAATACAAGATATGATGAAATGGAGGATAGTGAAATTATGGACAATGAAAACATCTATGACGAAGAAGAAGTGGATCCTGAAATGGAATTTGAACAGTTGAGGAGACTTGTTCAACATGATAAATCCACTACTCAAGGATATTCAAATAATTTCAAAAACTCTCCACCTTTAAATATTTCAGATTTATTAGATTCTGAAAAAACCATGAATGAGCTGTATAGGTTATCAAATGAGCTTGATTATGATGATATGAATAGGATGACCCCAGAAGCTTATGATCTTATCACGAACATGATTAGAAACTCTAGAAAATAAAGTGTATTTTAGCTAGGAATCAATTTGCGCGCCAATTCAAATTACAAAAAAAAATAGGTATATGTCTACTGAACAAAACGGTATGTACTGGTTTTCATCATCATTCTCAATTTAATAACAAGCCATGTCAAACGGAGACGATTCTAAGAGTATTTTTGTCGGAGCCAGTTTGCAAACAACAAACAATCAATTAGTAAAATGTAAGTCATCATGATAGCAAAATATTCATCATCTCCGTCATCTGAAATAATATTTATTATCATTATTTAGGCATCGAGGAATTAAGATTGAGGAGAGATGAAGTTACCAGACAAATAATAAAGGAAGAGGAAGAGAAAAATAGGATACAAAACGAATTGAGAGTACTTTCGGAGAAGCTAAATCGCCTCAATGATGGTCTAAGTAGAAAGCTCCAAGCTAAGCAAGAATACGAACGAACATTACAAGAAACAGAAGCAGCATATAATAAGGTATGTTATTTTGTAAATTAATGATTTTAATTGTGATCATTAAAAAAGATTTTGGAAAGTTCTCAGACACTGCTTCATGTATTGAAAAGAGAAAGTGCAAGTCTTTCGAAGAAAGTTGGACAATAATACCATTAAATACAATTGTAAATTATATAAAATTTCATTATCCTAGTTATCTAATTTCTAGTAATCATAATAATTGATTTTGTAATTTCAATTAGTTGATTCATCTTTTGCTCTTAAATGGGCTCAAGTTGTTTAGGGGAAATAAAAAAGGCGAAAAAAATGAACAAGTTTAACAAAAGGCTTGGCGGGCTCAAGAGTCTTTTGCACTTGTTGAACAACAAGAAATCTTCATCATCATCACTTGCTCGCCTCTATAGTATTAGTTTTTCAATAGTAAAAGGATCTCCACTATCCGTATTCAATCAGGAAACTGGCTCTTACCAGGAGACCCCAATTTTCTCTGTACAAAGAAATAATACAGCAAAGCCTACCGAAGTGGCAACTAAACAAACAATCAACTTGACAAAATATGGTTCACATCATGAACACAACAAAATTAAAGGAATTAAACCTATTCCTATACAAACAAGGAAGGAAAATATCGAGTCTTCGAATGCTTTTATTGCTTCTTCTGCAAGAATTTTGCTCAACAATAGAAAGTTCGAGGATGTCATCAATTTAATCAAAAGTTCTTGTCCTAAAGATGAGAATGGTGATTTGGATATAAAAACAATAGCTTCACAGGAAGCTGGTACCGAAGTATTATTAAAATTACATCAAGCGTATGCAGCAATGAAAAATTTGGAAGAAATGAAAAAAATTATACAACACATAACAAATCCTTTAATGTACAACAAATTTCAAGGTGAAATTATCAAACATCATGCTGCAACTGATAATCATGTTGAGGCTTTAAAATTATTGGGGAATATGGCTTATATTCCTTATTGGAATTTGATTTTCTTGGGCGTAACCAAATTGGTAGTTTACCGAATACCAGAGTCAACCCATGAAATTATTACTTTTTTAAATCAATACATCGAGAACCACAAACATGAAATCAATAACACTATTTCAGAGCCCAGTCAACATTTAAAGGATTTACCAGCAAATTATTCTATCAAGGATGTAATTATTAGGATTAGAAAATTCTTTGACGGTACAGGTTATGAATTGGATAGAGTAAGATTTGCGCTAATGACAATAGAGGCATTGTCTTTATTGGAGGATTTTGGAACAATGGAAATTTTGTTTAATATATTAATTGATAAGAATGAAAATAATGCTGATGTGTTATCTAAACTTAAAGGAATAATGATGCACAGCCTTATTTCTCTGGGAAGATATGAGGATGCTCTGTCTGTATTTTTTGATATCAAAACTCCTCCAAATATTAGAACCTATGAAAAGCTAATGCACGTATATATTGGCATTGGCCATTACGATTTTGCAATCTACTTGTGTGAAACATATGTAAAAAATCCAACAACAGAAATTTATGTTTTATTGATCAAAGCTCATATTTTGAAAGGAAATATTGAAAAAGCAGAGTATATTTTAAGAGATGTTATTGAAAATTCAAAACTTACTGATGATTCTCAGATAGTAATGAAAACTTTGCTCATGAGTGCCTATGCTGAGGCTGGTATGATTCAGCAAGTTCAAAAATTATTTGATTCAATTGAAAAACCGGATGCAAGATGTTATAACGAGTTGATGAAAGCTTATTGTCATATTGGTGACACTAAGAGAGTTAAAGAGATTTTCCAATCAGTTCCATCTAAAGATGCTGTCAGTTTCTTGTATTTATTAGATGGTTTAGCTATTGATGGAGATTCATCTACCGCTTTGAAATTCTATAATTTAATACCAAATCCCAACCATATCCATGCAGATGCAGTGGTGAGAGCTTTACTGGCAGATACAAAGAGTGGATTAGATGGAGCTCTAAATTTCTTTAACAAACTAAGAAATCCTTCAATATTGACTAGAAAGAGAATATTAGGAGCCATTTCTAAAGCAGGTGATTTGGAAAACGCTTTGAGTTTTTTCAAAACTATACCAAATCCTGATACAGAATGCTTTGGTCTATTGTTGAGAACATTTTTCTATACCCAAGAGCGTTATTTAAGCCGTGCTGAGGAATTTTTCAGTAGAATACCAAATCCAGATGCACAATGTTATGCCAGTATGATTAGTATTTATGGAAGATCTGGAAGATTAGATTTGGCTGAAAAAATGTTACATCAATATCCATCTCCTTCAACACTTATTGCATTCTTTTATGCCTATTTTTCAAATAATCCAAAAGAGTCTTTCTGGGAAAAGTATGAAACACTTGAAAAACTTTATCCACGTTGTTTTGATAAGCCAGTTTATTTAGCATCTATTAAGGAAGCTGTTAAATATAAGAAAAAAAAACAAAGTATAGCTTTATTCAGAATTTATTTACAAAAAGTTCAAAACAAACAAACTAGGGATCTTTTAGGTTTGCTTTTGTTTATTGCAAAAGAAAGTTCATATCGGGAAAATGAGACTTTAACTAAAGAGATTATTGATGCTGTTCCAAATTGCATTGCAACACCAAATACTTTGGGACAAATCAAGGAAATTGCTTTTGAAATTGAACAATTAATATAATTTATTGTTTAAATGCTTCTGGATTCTTTTCCATTAAATCTTTCAAAAGTTGATTTTTGGCAGATTCTTCAGATGATGGCAATCCAAGTTGCTTTTGTCTTTGGTCAAACATCATCTTTTCAACAGTTGATCTAGTTTCAGGATCTAAATCTGAGAGTTTAGATGTTTCTGGTTCAATTTTCTTTGTATCAATTTCTTGTTCACCTTCCAAAATTTTGCTCCACCATTGCATTGTGTTGACCTTTTGTAAGGTAATAATAACTTCCTTCTTATCTTCAATTTGCCAGAAACAATCATCTGGTACAACTTTTTCAGCAAGTTTTCCCTATTGAACGATTATTGTTGTGATGATGAAATTAATTGATCAAATTTAATTCCGATAATCATCAAATTGCTACCACTTACATCCAAAATAGGTTCAGCTCCCTTCAAACCAACTTTCAATTGATTAGCTTTAATATCAATATCCATTTGCTTTCCGATGGTTCCTTGTGGAACTGGGATGGTAATTGTTACTTCCGAAAGTGTTTGGATGAAAGAATACTTTTCGTAATTGCCTCCGTTTCCTCTGTTTGGGTTCATTTTTTTTATTAATATTTGTTTGACATTTTCCGTTTAGTTTTGATATTTACAATTTGTTTTTTATTACCTTTTGGTTTTTAATAAATAATATGAAATTAAGGTTCATTATTCCTCAAATGGATCTGACTTGTTTGCAGTCTTTGCTTGGACAGCCATTTGTGCAGCTTCCTTTTCCATTTCTTCAATCTTTTGCAATGTTATCGATTTGAGTGGCATGATTTTAGGTTTACTCAATATCTCACTCAATGTACTCTTTTCCGAATAAACAAGACCAGCCTTTGCAATGACTTCCGTTATTCCGACAGTTTCTTGTTCCTATTTTATCAATCCAAACAATAATACATTGAAATCATCAATTATAATACAATCACAATGAATCCCGATGAATCATCACACAACAATAATAGTTCATACAACAACACTCAACCATCCAAATCACCTACCTTATTGTTCACCATTTTTTTAAGGAGTTTTTGCGCCAACTGTAAAATTGTAAAAATATTTGGAGGTAAATTTTTTGATTCTTTTAAGACTTATTTTCAATGGACATCAAAAGAAGAATCATGATTTACGAAAGTGAAATGTAATATTTGTTATTTACATAATCTAAATGAAATAATTTCCTCAATAAAACTCTGTTTGAAATTTGTGTTATCATCAGCAGATACATCAAGATCAATATCTTGATTAGTTTGTGGTTTAGTGTTCGAATAGTTGACTAGATATTCACATCCTTTAAAATATTCATGTTCTAAAGCTTGTTGAGTTGTGATTCGAGTATCTGGATTCCAAGTTAACATTTTCCTCAATAGATCTGCCTCATCTGGTTTAAATTTCGAACACATTTCCTCAAGGAATGGCTTCTTTCCATCATAATCTTTGGAATCTATTTTTGAGTGAAAGTATTTTGTTGAATTTTCAGTTCCTTTCACATCCTCATTATTTGGATATCCTAGAATTTCGCAAAACTTTTGTAAATGATTCAGAACTTATCATGTCAATCAATATATATTTGAAGAATTAATACATACTACCATTCACTCTAAATAATTCCTTGTGCATGAAATATCCATGTTCCAAACATAACATTTCAAAGAATATACATCCAATGGAAAATACATCTATGGCTGTTGTCTGTTGATGATATTGTACTAGAATTACTTCAAATTATTATACTATTAGAATATCCAATAAATACTTACACACAACCTCAGGAGGTCTATAATATCTGAAACAAACATATGAACTTCCCTTTTCTGTTTGCTGTTTTTTAGAAAGTCCAAAGTCTGCCAATACTACTCGATCACCATCCACCAGTAAATTTTCTGGCTTTAAATCTCTAATATGAGTACAATAATAGTAAGACTGATTAGTGTTCATTAAAGCTTACCTATGAATAATTCCAAAATTATGCATATGATTCAATCCACATAATATTTGACACATTATATTCCTACAAACATCAGATGAAATTTGTTCCTGAAGTATCCTAGTGGTTGACATGAAATTTGCCAAAGTTCCATCCTTCATATATTCAATAACAATGTACAAATCCTCAGAATCATTTGAAAAATCCACAAATAATGAAGCAGATGGTGAATAAAATGATTCATCCTCCGTTGAGAAATTACAAGGAGATGAATCAAACCTAACTTTTTCAATATTTGGACTTGATTGATTTCCTGTAATGTACATGTCAATTAATTTTACAACCTTTTAAAGCAATATAAATTTAAATTCCAACTCACTCTAAATCACATACATTTGGATGACCATTCAATAGTTTCATAATTTTGACTTCCCTTAACAGATGTTTTCTGTGTCTCTCCGAAAATACATCAATAATCTTTTTAATAGCTACAGGACATTCCAATTCACTATCAAATGCTTTAAACTATCATTTCCGATACGTTATTTCCAATAATCATTCCAATAATGAATTTTTGAATAATATTAAAAACTCACAACAACTGAAAAACTTCCTAATCCTAAAGCTCGGACTAAATCTCCTTGAAATTCTGGTAAATATTTCTCTGGAAGATATAATGTAGATTCATAATTTCCCTTGTATTTAATAAATCTTGTAAGCCTTCCGCTATTAAATAAATTTTTCCTTTCCTCTGAATAATGATCGGAATGTAATTTGGGTGAATCTATTTGTATTGTTAAAGATGATCGTTTTCTTTCCAAATTACTAGTCGTTGGACTTTTATTCAATATTGTTGTTGTATCCTCATCATGATGATCGGTTTGTTGTTTGTTAGAGGTAACCTCATTTAGTACATTCGACATTTTTTTTTAGAATTTAGAATGCCCGCCCAAGTCAACTACAAAAAGATCAATTCAATTTAGTACAAGAACACTTTACATGTTTTCTCCTTCTTCTGCATCACTATTTGTTTCAATTTCAAGATGTGTTAATTGTTTCATTTGACTTAAATAATCAGCTCCCTCTGTACCAATATTATTGTAACTAATATCAAGATCTGTCAATTGTTTCAATTCACTAATATACTTTGCTCCCTCATTACCAATATTATTGTATTGAATTTTAAGCATTGTCAATTCTTTCAAGTTACTAATATGTTTTGCTCCTTCAGCACCAATACCATTGTAACCAATTTGGAGAATTGTTAACTTGTTCAATTCACTTAAATATTTTGCTCCTTCATCACCAATCTCAGTGTAGCTCACATAAATACTTGTTAGATTTTTCAATTCACTTAAATGTTTTGCACCTTCATTACCAATACGATTGTCACCAATAAAAAGAACTGTTAAATTTTTCAATTCACTTAAATATTTTGCTCCTTCATCACTAATTAATCTATTCCCTTGCATATAAAGCTTTGTCAATTCTTTCATGGTACTGATATGTTTTGCTCCTTCATCATCAATATCATTGTTCTCAATAAAAAGATTTGTCAATTGCTTCATTTCACTTATATATTTTGCTCCTTCTGAACGAATCAAGCTATCACTAATGTAAAGATGTGTTAATTGTTTCATTTCACTGATATATTGAGCTCCTTTATCACCAAGGCTACTATAACTGATATTAAGAACTTGTAATTGATTCAATTCACTAATATATTTTGCTCCTTCTGTACCAATATTATTGGACTCAATATCAAGAGTTGTCAATTGTTTCAAGTCACTTATGTATTTTGCTCCCTCTGTACCAATATTATTGTAACTAATATCAAGATCTGTCAATTGCTTCAATTCACTAATATACTTTGCTCCTTCTACACCAATATCATTTTCACTAATATTGAGATATGTCAAGTTTTTCAATTCTCTTAAAAATTTTGCTCCTTCTGTACCAATATTATTGGCATTAACATAAAGATTAGTTAATTGTTTCATTTCACTAACATGTTTTGCTCCTTCTACACCAATACCATTTTCATTAGTAGTACCCTCAATATTGTCATCAATTTCAAGACTTGTAACATGTTTCATCAATGCAAAAACTTTAAAATCAAACGCATCAGTCCTTCTCTCAAATTCAAGTGTTGAAATATTTGCTAAAAACTGTCCTTGTGGTGGTTTCATTGTATTTTCACATCTTAAAAAAACTTTTGACCTTTCGGATATGACAGCAAACCACTGTTTGGAAACAAGTGCACAATTTACCATAAATTGAAAGTCAGAGTTGAAACTTAAAATTTCAAAGAGTACATCATCATAAAATAGGTTAGGCTTGTGTTTTGGTGATTTGTTGGTATCAACCATGTGATGATTTTCACCAATCACTTCTTCAGGCATTTTTATTTCATCCATTATTCACATGCTAAATATGAAACACTATTTATTTAAGATGTGAGAAGTGTTACTCTCCATCATTTTTGTAAAATATATTTGGACATGTTGAAAATATCAGGGTATTTGCATGACAATCATTGTAACACATGATGGATAAATTGTGTTTTGATTGTTACATTATTTGGAGGTTTAACATCTTGGAAAACCGTAGATGATAAGGAAGATCACTCACTTTCATTCAAATGGAGGTTGTGAATAAGATTGGACTGTATTTAATTAATAAAACTTGTAATTAATAAAGTAAATTGAACAAATAAAAGTGAAAGGTTAGTAAAAATTCAAAAGATGTTTTATTCTGCAATATTCTTTTTCAACCAAGTAATAATATTTGTCAAGCAAGTATCCAAATTCATGGCAGAACTATCGTGTTCATCTTTGATAGTTTCGAACATTGTCTTTTCTTCAAGAGTTAAAGACATTTCTTCGAAACTCTTGTAAGAAAACTTTTGGATGTGTTTCTTATCTACTTTTGCTTCGAACAAATTTTGAATTGTATAGACCTTTGGAAGTGGGTCTAATTTTTCTTCATTTTCAATAATTACATTACAATCATAAAAGTGTCTGATATATCTGTCTAGAGGAATATCAGTAACTTTTCTTCGTTTGACAATTGCATCCATTTTCTCTAATAATGTTTCCAATGGATGAACACAATCAATTTCAATCTTTGGACACTTATTTAATTGGTGGATTACTGATCTGACATCTCGTGTAACTACACAATTATGTTCATCTAAACCAATGTCAATATAAATCTCACCACCTTCCAAATTTCTAACTTGGGATTCAAATTTTACCAGAAATACACAAGTTTCACATTCAGTGTCTAATTCGTTTTTAATTTTCTCAACGACAACAAAAGGAATTAGTCTCTTTGTGTGTTCAAACACGGCGGCAAAGTACTTTTCTCTTTCTTTCTTGTTTTGTGGCATGTGATACTTTAACTCTAAATCCATGAAATTGTTCTTTTTTGGAATTAGTTTTAGATCCATATCCTTGGATTGTCTGTTGGATATGTGAAATACCTTAGAGAGAGTAGAGCCACCTTTGTAGATTACATCAAACTTTCGAGATAGCCAGTAGAGAATGTGGCTTCTCCAGTAATCAAGTTCTAAATCATACAATTGTTTTGACATATCAACAAAATCACTACTTGCTGACATTTTTTTTGTTGATGATTAGTTTTTATTCGAAATGACTTGGTGATGTGGACATTCTATGGGAAGAGACACAAATTACTGTTACAAGTGGGGAGGAGGGGTAAAAATCTTACTTTTAATTTAGGGGTGTTGGCTAGGAAATTACGAAATAATTGGGGGGTAAAAACATTATTTATTTAATTATTTCTTAACTAATTCTTCAAATTGTGATTTCTTTGGTACTCCACGTTTCTAATTCTATAGTGGTTCTTCTTCTTGTTCCAATTCCTTCTCTTGTTAAACCTATGGAATTATAGTTGCTGGGAAAGTCTTCTTAACTTTTTCTTTGGTTATTTTTGTCCGTATGTGGTGAAGTATAAACCATTGTATTGTGCTGGTTGTTGTTGATTAATCTTCCTTTCTATTTACAAAAGTGTCTTCTAAGGTAATGAATCATCAGTTTGTACCAATGGTTATCCTTAATTAATTTCTTGATGGTAATTGCTGTAGGAATTCATGAAGTGAAGGTAAGGCGTGTTATTGTTGTTGTGGAAACATTTGGAAGTGCGTGCTTTGTTTTGGTAGAGGGTTAGTTGTATTGAGGTTTTTTTAAAATATTTTTTTACTTTTATTAAGCTAGCTTTTACAATAAAGAAAAATCAAGCAAGCTGAAAGCGAAGCTTGGTTTTTCTTAAAATTTTAATAAAATTACATTACACACGAGTGGGGTGGAGAAAATATTATTTTACATACGAGTGGGGTCAAAACGAAGGACCGTAATTAATGTCTCTTCCCTATTGCATCAAACTGGCTTTTAGAACGTTAGTACTTTTCAATAGCTCAAACATTACAATAAATTGTTAAATTTTACTATCCTTTCCTTTCTGGTATTATATATCGAAATTATGAGAACTGTGATCAATAACATAAATTAATAAATGAAGAGGAATTAACCGTTTGGCGCCTTTTTTAAAAATTCAAATTACGAAAAAATGAAACAAAGACCAACACCTCAAATTCACGATTTATTGAATTCACCTCCACTAACAATAAAACCCCTCAGAAAAAGCAATAAATCCCTTGATGAAGATGAGAGGTTGTATCATAGTTATTCCGATAGAAAATTAAGACAAAGCATCGGAAAGACAATGGTTGAACTCAGCAGCCAGAGCAGGGATGTTTCTTCAAGTACCCAAAAAAGACCATCATCTGCAATGAGTGCAAGCATTGTATCACTTCAAGGACCTACACTTGCATCAACAGGACAATTCATAATGACTGATTCTGTTCAGTCAACTAAGGGTTATAAATCCCAAGAGGAAGCCAAAATGGAAGATGAATATATCAAGAACTTACAAAAACAAATAGGTTTACTTTCTACAGAGCTTCAGTTGCAAAGAAAGATGAATGATGAAACTGAGAAAAAGCTTCATGAAAAAACTGAACCAATTGAGGATCCAATTCTTACTATTAAGAAAAAGTTTGCTGAGAAGGATGAAAATTATAATCAATTCATTGAAAAATTCAAACAAGAAATTGCTGATAGAGAATCAAAGGTTTGTTTAATAGAAATTGCTTCTTAACACTTTGAAGATTGTGAAATTGAAAGAAAAATACAAAAAGTGGAAAGATAAGAATTTGAAAGAACGAGAACATTCCAAGTTGGAAATTCGTACCCTACATGAGAAGTACGTACCAGAGGTCATTAAATTGGAAAAGCAAATTGATATGGTTAATTTGAGAGTTAAACAAGAAACAAAAGAGAATGAAAGAAAGAATGATGACATTAAAAGTTTCTTGAAAGAAATTGGAGAAATTTCAAAGAAGGTTGAATTTATTCAAATGCAAAAAGACCAAGCAGAAAAACAACTTCAACCATTAATGGATGAACTGAATATAGTAAAGAAGGAATTACTAAGTTATAATTCTAATAGAGATAAAGATAAAAACGAGATTGAATCTTTGAAGGGAAGACTGTCAAAATATGAAAAGGAATGGGAGGATGCTCTTCATAACTTGAAGAAAAAAGATTTGGAGACAAAACAGCTTCAATTAGATAACGAACTCGTTGCTACAGAAAGAGACAAACTGAAAGAACAAGTGAAAACTCTTAAGGAGAAAAATAATGAACAAGAAACTCAAATTGCAAAACTCCAGACAAAATTAAACGAAACACAATGGGATCTTACAAGAGTAAAGGTTAATTATGAGAATTTGTTCAAAGAGAAAACAAATCAAGAAAAAGAAAATGATAAGGCACAAACAGAATATAAGGACAATAAGATCAAATATGAAGAAATGAAAAGACAATTCAAGGAAATTCAAGATAAGTTACAAAAGAAGGAGGAAGAGCTTAAATCTTTCCTCCACACTCAATTTGAAGCTCTTAAACTTAAAAATTCTCAGCTTGAAGAAGCTCTTAGAGAACTCTCCAAAAAAAATGAAGAAATTAGAATTGATAACAAGAAGATTCAAGAAGAAAATGATAATCTTCAAAGGAATAACAAATTATTTGAGGATGAAAAAGAGCAATATGAGAAGAATGAAATTCAAAGAAAGATTCTAATCAAGAAACTCAAAAATCAACTCAAACTAAGTCTTGCAGTACAAAATGTGGACAGACAAAACCTTTCTACATTGATGAATTCAAATGTAAATGTTGCCCAATCAATCAAACAACTTATGGACATTATGAAAGAAAGCAAAGATATTTTAGCTGAAGAAAAGGAAGCAGAAACAATGCCAAATTCTAAACCTCCAAGACCTGAAAGTTCATTTGAAGCCTGGGTTTCCAATGGTAAGAAACAAAGGTAATTAACTGTGTTTACGGAGGTAATTATTTAAGAGACTCAACACAGTTATCGAAATTATGGATTAAGAGTATGATTGTAAACTAATCCAAAAAAAATGTCTAGATTGCAAATTAATATAACTGGATTCGGACCATTTGCTGGAGTGAAGGAAAATCCAACTACTTTGATCATATCAAAATTAAAAGATTGTGAATTTTGCCAAGTTCCTATCACTTATAATATTGTTGAAACATCAATGAAAGGAGTTGATGAATATTTTGGAAATCAAGATGGAAATTCCGATCTGACTAGAATTTATATTCATTTAGGAGTGAGTGGAAATACAATCATGTATGAAATTGAAGAGAGAGGAAAAAACGAAAAATCATTTAGAGTTCCTGATGAGCAAGGAGAAGCTCCTCAAAAAGAACCAATTAATAATAATTTATGTATTGATAATTATTTAAATTGTAAATTAAACGTGGATCAGTTAGTTGAGGAAGTGAATGAACATCTTGAAAATTGTAAAACTCATATTCCACTCTCGGATTTAGTATTAGATTCTGCAAATGATAAGATTAAATATTCTCTAATTGTAAAATCTACAAAAGATGCCATTTCAGAACAAGAAGATATCAGAAAATTGGAAGATTATACATCTAATTTGGAAAAATGTGTTTCTTTAATAACTAAAAATGGAAGTTTTTGCAAAAAATCAAATAATGCTGGATTATTTATTTGTAATTATTGTTACTATTCATCACTACATCATACTCAACCCAAACATAATTGTTATAGCCTTTTCATTCATGTACCTCCACATGATTTAATTAATATTGATAATCAAATTGAATTTGTAAAGGCTCTTGTCCATTGCATTGTCAAACAACTCTCCTAATCGTCTCGAACAAATGTATAATACCCTACCTAATATTATCGTTTCTATTATTCCACCAGCCTTGTTATCATCACATGACAATTCATTATTTAATAAAAATTAAAAAACAATTAAAAAATTCCTAAAGTCTTTTTAGTCTTCATCATAAATGAAAGATGCATCAGCAGTCGAATAACAACCATTCACAGCAGCCAACGATCAATCAAACAAGTGGCGGCTCTGGTCATCAACAAAATAAGAAGAAGAATAGATTTGAATCATCAGGTGGTCCTAGATTTACAAATGTTGTAGTTACTACAAGTCCTGCTTTTTATTCATTAAATCATCCTTCAAATACTACATCATCATCATCCAATCAACAACAACAAGGAGTTGGTTCATCAAATGGAGGAAATTCCCTCATGATGACTGGTGGTAATTCTTCTGTTTTATCATCAAGTGGTTCCAATAATAATAATAGCAGCAATACAATGAACAATAATCAACCTAAAAGCAAGCCTTATAAAAGTCTTGTCTCTAAACCCGTTGTTCAAATCAAAGGAACACCACAAATATTGGCAAAGAAACCAAGTACAGCTGAATCATCATCAAATTTATCTAATAATAATACTATCAGCAACACTCCTGTTGGCAATACACCAAATCAACCTACTATACTACAAAAGAATCCATCAGAGCCTTCCTCTAGAAGAATTAATCAACATTTACAACCAGAAATTAGTCAAAACTTTACCAGTGGTTCATCACCAACTACTCTAAATACTGGTAGTTTACCTCTTACAACTGTAAAATCATCATTGGATGAAAATATTAACAAGCAAGACTCTCCACAAACAACAAATGGTTCTTCTAATGTTGAAAAGAAGAAGGCTTCTATTGAAATGGTTCCATTGTCTTTTGATAAAAAGTGCTTGAATTTAATTCAAGAAAATTCATCTGGAATGTATAATACAATCCTTGAACTTCAATCAAATCAAAACTTACAAGCCATGTCAAATTTATTTCCTAATGATAAGCAAGTTTCTACAGAAAGTAATAATTATTCTGTTATCGGAGTTATTGGAAAACAAGGAAGTGGAAAATCTAAAATTTTAAACTCATTGATTGGAAGTGGAGCTGAAATTTTCCCACAAGAAGATTTGGAATGTTTTTTGGATTGCAAATACAAAACTAGTGGTATTGATATCTATAGAACATCAGAACAACAAATCTTTATCGACACTCAACCATTATTTTCATCACAAATTCAACATTCCTTTAATGGAATGAGTATGAATTCTCTTATGAAACCATTTGAAACATCAGTTGAAGCTGTATCAATTGCTGCCTTGGAAAGTTTTATTGATATTACAAGTTTACAAATTGCATTGTTTGTATTTAGTGTTTGTCATGTTGTACTTGTAGTAGTTGATCATCAAGCAGATTCACTTGAACAATTTAAAATGTATCAATTCATTCAAACTATTAGAATGTTACAACAAGGTGTTCCAACAATTTCACAATGTGGAAAGAGTTCTTCTCAACAAAAACCAACTCTAGAAGGTCATGTTCCAGAAGTTATTTTTGTTTACAATAAGGTTAGCCCAACAGATATGAGTGAATTGAATATTAAACATACAGAAAGTTTATTGGAAAGCTACTTTACAAGTACAAGCTTTAGAAAGAATGGATTTATTCATCCACATATGTGGCACCATCAATTTAAGAAGAATGACATTGTCAATTTCTTTATGATTCCAATGGAATCTTCAAAGGTACGAATTTTAACAATTGTGTTATTAATAATTCATCTCTCAATATTTCATTAATATTAAATTAATATAGATTAAGGATGAATACAAGGATTCTATCAATTTATTAAGAAAAGGAATTCAAAATATGCCAAAACCAAACTTGAAGAAAATGTCTCAAAATGAATGGTTTGGAAATTCTGTTAGAAACTTTGAAGTTATCAAAAAGAGTTACTTTTTACAAGAATATATTAGAAAGATTACAAGTAGCATGTCCATTCACAATTAGGAAAACAATATTGATTTATTGAAAAAACAATTGAACACATTTGAGTATTACAAAACATTTTGATTTTTGAAAATTGAAGAATTGAAAAATTCAACAAATTAAAATCACAATTTGAAACTCACAATTTATACATGTGAAGAATAAACATTTTATGGAAGAACCTAATTCATGTTTTTTCAAGTTGCATTGTCCATATCATTAAATGATACTAAAAAGGCATGAAAATATCAAATGACCTTTCGAATAAAAAATTAAGTGATTCTTTCATAATTGAAATGTGATTCTACTTGAAAAAAAAATGTCATTTCATCACAACAATGATGGGAGAGATCCGACCAATCATCACCATCCAGAAAAACAAGAGCAACCAACATCAACATCATCATCATCTCGACTACGCCAAGAAATTCCATCACTAAACTTAACTGAAATTAATAATATTTTTCCAACAACATTAACAACAATAACGGAAAACAGTACAATTCATCAATTATCAATAACAAGTTCTGACAATAACAGTTTTGAAGAACCATCAACATCAACTACAACATTAAATAGTTGTTCTAATAATAATAATAATATTTCTAATAATAGTAATTCTGATAATAATAATGAAAATATAAATTATAAAGAATTATATGAAAAGGAAGTTGAAAAGAATAAATTATTAACAACTCAACTTGCTATAATAAATTTACAAAAACAAGATGAATTTGAAATTATTAAAATTATTGAAAATGAATTAAATGATAAAATTAATTTAAATTTTATTAAATTTAAATTAAATCAATTAAAAAATTTAAATCAAGAACAAGTATTTACAAATGATTCAATTTTAAACGATTATTCTAAACATGAATTAACTAAATTTGAAAATGAAATTTATAAATCTATTGATAAACATCCAATTATAGAAAAAATGACAAAATTAGAAAGTGAAATTAATTTTTTAAAATATTCATTAAAATATTCAAATAATTGTTCATCATGTACTGAAAAACAAGAATATTCAGCTAAAATAATACAAAAAGCATTTCGTTCATTTCGTATAAGAAATCGAATGAAAATAATTTTTCCCAAATATGACATTATTTCACAACGTAATTCACTAATTAGTGAAATAGTTCAAACAGAACAAACCTATGTTAAATCTTTAACACTAGTTCAAAGACTATATATAGATCCATTAAAAAATTCAGATTTAACAGATACAATGAGATTTAATTTAACAATTTCACAAATTCAAAAAATATTTAATAATTTATCAACAATTTTATCAATGCATCGAATTTTCTTGATAAATTTAGAACAAAAATTGAAAGAATGGCCAAATGTTTTTATTGGTGAAAGTTTTATGAATCAATCTTTCTTTTTCCTTTTTTATGTTGAATATATAAATGGTTATAATGAATCTTCAAATACTTTGAGAGAATTGAGATTGAAAAATAGGGAATTTTTAACATTTTTAAATGAAACTAAAAAACATAAGGAATGTAAAGGTTTATCACTTGAATCTTTTTTAATTTTACCAATTCAAAGGTTTGTTTTTTTTTAAATACTTTCATTACAATAATATTTAAATACTAACATTACAATAATATTACAATAATATTTAAATACTTTTATTACAATAATATTAAAATAGATTACCAAGATATAAATTACTATTAAAAGGAGTATTGAAACATACATTACCTGATCATACAGATTATCAAAATTTAAAATCTGCCTATAATAGAATAAGTGCCATCAATAATGCAATTAATTCTAAAAAGAAGGAACATGAAACTTATTTAATTATCAACAAAATGTTCAATGAAATGAAAATATTTTCAGTTCAACAAGATTATCATTTGTAAAGTATA
>NW_003163278.1:325908-337165 GCF_000004985.1 Naegleria gruberi
TTATATTGAACAGGAGGGTGTTATTCATGCTTTATCATTTGAGAGAGAATCACCAATTGCCAATACTCACATTGATTGGTCAAAGAAACTCTACAAACAACTTCATTTAACTAAGGAAGATGAACAAATTAATAATGTTAAACAATTTGAAATGAGAGAAATTTTGAGAATTTGTGATCAGGTATTTCACAAATTTAGTACAACCTCCTCATTGAACAAATTGGAATCAACAGTTTTTGAAGAACCTTCACCTAGAAATTCAATGATGAAAACTCTTTCATTCCTCAAGAAATCACCTTCACTCACTGCTGTTAAACATACAGAAGATGAAGAACATGAAGTTAAGAAATTAATTGATACCATACAAGTTAATACTGAACATTTTTAACTAATTCAATTGAATTAAAAGATTATTTAATAAAATAATTTTAAATTTATTTATTTCAAAAAAACATAAAATATTCTCAATATTCTCAATATTATTATTATTAAATAGTCAATTTCATTTCATTAATTTCTTGTTCACGTTGTTCCTTCAAACCATGAATTGATTCCAAAGCAAAAGGTGGGAAATAAGCATAACTAAATTTATCTTGTAATTGATTATTAAAAATTGATAATTCCTCATCTTGACTATAAAAAGTGGAATGAATTAATTGATTATTATTTGAATCTAATGGATTAAATTTAGTCTTGTAATGAATATTCCAATATAAAGCATAAACAATTGATAAAATTAATAATAAACACATTAAAAATAAATGAATAAAAGTAACATCTCCTGATTTGGCAAAGAATAACATGACATAAAATTGAGCAAATATTATACAAAAGAATGTCATTTGTACAATTAATTTGTTACGTTCTCTATAGGAAGTAATATCAGGTGATAATTTGTAACGTGCTTTATCATTTTTAGAACATAATCTTGAAATATTATATCTATCAATTAAATGTTTTACAATAAAATAGAAAAATCCAATTGGTAAAATTAATGGAACAAAAACTGAAAATGTTAAAATAATTCCAAAGAATGCAATCATATAACCATATTCTAATGGTAAATCAAATTCACTAATTTTAGTTGCATTTTCCTTTTCCTCTTCAGTTACACTTTTAAATCTCAAATAAAAATAAATAATTAAATCTTTTAATCTAATCATATCAACAAAACATCCTAATAAAGAATATTGAATTGTATAATTAATAAAGAATGCACCTGATTGTGGTAAAAATAAATAATCAAATAAAGCTTGCCAATTTGAATCACCTGATCCACTAACTGAATGACTAAATTGTTCAAAATATCTAATAACACCATCTAATGAAGTTAATAATAAAACTGGAAGTATTAATGTTGATAAAACAACATAAATAAATAATCTTAATAAATAAACACTTGATTCTTCTGAATAGGATTTATATTTTTCAAATCTAGTTAATAGTGGTATAATCATTGGTAATAATTGTGCAATAATAAATAATAATAATGTTGGTAAATAGTGAAATAAAATATCACCTGTATATCCACTTGCTTCTTTAATTTGATTAAATGCTTTAGCTGCTTGTGGAATACGATTAGCAATTGATTGAATAGATGAAACAATTGCCAATGGACTTGTAAAAAATAATAAGAAAAATACTAATAGTAAATTTACAATTGCAACTCTAAATGTTCTTTGATTTTTAGATAATGAAAAATTTGACCAATTTAAATCTTGTGGTTCAAATGTTTTCTTTTCAATACGAAATTCAATTAAATCATTTGAATCATTTGAATCATTGATACAAGTAGTAGTAGTATATTAGTAGTAGGAGTAGTATTATCATTCATCATATTATTATTCAATTTAAATAATTTTAAACCAGTTTCATCCATTGCTTTACATTTAGATGCATCTTGAATTGATTTAAAAATAACATGTCCATATCCAGTTGATTTTGGTTGATTTTTAAAAGTTTCTTCCCATTCCATAATTAAATGTTCTAATTTTACTTTCTTTTCATTCCAATAATTTAAAGCATCAACTCTTTCAATAATTTTAGAACAACATTTACCTTTTTTGGATGATTCGAATAATTTAATTAATTTAACATGTTTGTTTGTTTGATTTTGAACATATTCATAATGTTTAATTTGTTCAATTGAATTTTCAAAAGATTCTTGTAATTCAATTCTTTCACTTGTATCATGAATTAAACGACATGAATAAATGTTTAAATTTGGAAATATAGATTCAACTGATTTTCTAAATTTAGTATTATCAGTAATTTGAATTGGAATATCTTTTAATAAAACACTATAATTACTAATCATATTTAAAGTACTATTTGAATCATTTTCAAATCCATCCATATTTATATATTGATTAACAAATTTAGAATTAACAAATCTATACATTAAATAAAATATTAAAATTGAAAATAAATAAAATAAAATAACATGTGCATATAATCTATCTGTTAATGATAATACCATATTAACACTTGTCTTGTATAAAAATGAATCAGTTTCAATATTTGTACTATTTTGATTCTTTGAAATTACATTTAAATTATTCATTGTATTAGAATTACTAATTTGTCCTGTTAAATGTAATGGTAATAATACTGATAATCCAATTAATGTAAATAATCCTGTAAATAATATCATTTGATGTGAATACCATAAATAAACACTAACTTCATGTCCATACAATTTACCAATTCTTTCATATTCACTTTCAAATATTAAAAATTGATAAATTCTTTTAAAGAATCTTTTAAATACATTTCTTTCATTCTTATCATCATTTATATTAGTATTACCACTTCCAATATTATTATTAGTATTATTAATATTAAAATTATTATTGGATGATGATGATTTTTTACGTTTCCATAAACGTAAATTTCTCAAACAACAAAATAAAATCAACAAGCCTAAAACAAAAACACAACCATCAAGAATTAAAATAAAACTAACACCGGAATGATTAGTTTGTAATTGTAAAGCATAATTAGTTTCATTGATACTTGATGATGATGCTGATGCACCACCACCATCGGCACCAATGGCCAATAATGATGATGATAAAATACCACCGCCACCAACAGCTATTGGTGATGACGTCATTTTAATGATCAAATTTGTTGTGTCTAGTCTTCAAGTAATTATATTAGTGCAAACTTTAATGATGATCAAAAAAGCAGGCAGTGGAGAAGGAGGATCAGTTATATTACTACTGCTTCTTTGATTATTTTTTTGTTAATGATATTGATGATTGTGGATGAATATGATAATTGCGTTTGTAATTTTTGAAATTAGTTTTTGAGAACTACAGTTTAGTTTCGAACTGTAGATGAAATTTTCGAATAACTGTAGTTCAAATGTATAAAATTTCAAGTTACTACATGTTTTGTAAGAATGTAATGGACTCCATTCACTCAACCTGCAAAATCATAACCATTCTATAAAAGTACAAATTTAAGATTGTAGGCTCTCTATTGCAATGTTCTGCATTTCTACATTTTCATCCAATTAAATATCAAAAGACTCTAACGCATTCCATTGTCCGCTCAATTACTCCAACACTAACTATTGAGGACACCCCAAATATTCCCAATTTAGTAGAACTCTTTCTCCAGTAACAATGCAACATGATGAACTCAATTATTGTGCGTGATGATGTATTTTAAACATGTACTGTTTGTAGCATCAAGAGAGGAACATTGTTTCATATGAATGGACAACGGAATTGCATCATTATGAACCATCATTATAAAATCTTTCCATCTTGCTGATTCGCAAAATATCTTAGTTATATCTTCTCAGTCACTATATTGATTACCAACATTAAAATTTTCCTTAAATATTTTCCATCTTGTTGTGGAGAGAAAGAGCGATGGGTGGTAGCTAGGCTTGGGTTGGTTGCATTGTTTTTTTGGCTATGTGTTGAGGATGGTTGAAAACGTAACAAGCCTTGTTGAAAATCTTCAAAAAAAAAGAAACAACAACTACCCACTCACAACAATAGAGTTACTGCTATTGAACATAACCAGTTGCACTTTTGGTAATTTTTTAAATCCTCATTTGTACATATTTACGAATAGACATATTGGGGAAGGACCATTTTGCATTTCACTTAGTAAATACAACAACACTGCAACACTAATTATAATACATCTATATATTGAATATTTTGAATAAGAATGAGAATATTATCGAGGTGGTCACCTTATTATTATCAATCAAATGATAAACCTAAATATAAAGTTAATGGACATTGGATGTTAATTAAAACAATAGTATTAATACTATTATCTATATCAATATATTATATTACAAAACATTTTATAATAGATTCAAATCAATCAACAATTACTGGAAATACATTAACTACTGAAAACAATTATTATTCATCATTAACACATCATACACAATTTCATTCACAATATATGAATGAAACTATTACAGAAAATGAACCATCATCGAATGATAATACTAAAATTTGTAATTTAATTGCAAGTTATGAATTGGATCAATGTCAATTTGCTATGGATAATTGTAATGCACCAATGGGTGGATTTTTAAATTATATTTTTATTAGATATTGTACTTTTAAACAGTTAGAACCTTTATTTTATATTTGTTCTTTATTTTGGGTTATTTTCTTATTTTACATGTTAACATGTAAGTTTATATATATACTAGTATTTAAATTGAGTATTTTATGTTAAATATTATTGGAATTACTATATATATAGCAACTGCTGAGGATTTCTTTTGTCCAAGTTTAGCTGAAATTTCAAGAATATTAAGATTACCACCAGATGTTGCTGGTGTTACTTTCCTAGCCTTGGGAAATTCATCACCAGGTATGTTTTTAATTAATACTATTAATAACTTTACACTTAATGATTTAACTATTATTAAATATATAGATATATTTTCTATATTAGCAGGTATATTTTCTGGATCATCTGGATTTGGATTAGGTGAACCAATTGGAAGTGGATTTGTTTGTGTTTCAGTTTTAATTGCAATTGTTTCATTTGTAGTTAAAGATGCAACAGTTTCAGCATTTCCATTTTTGAGAGATGTTATTACTTATTTAATTGGTGTTTTATTTGTATTTTTAATTGTTATATTTCAGGGTTCAATTAATTTATGGCAAAGTATTACATTTCTAGTTATTTACTTTTTATATGTTTCATTTGTAATTGGTTGTAAATTTTACAATGATTACAAAAATAGAAAGAAGAAAAATCAACAAGAAGATCAACAAGATAAAGATGATGCAAACGAGGAAGAAGAAGAATCTAATTCAAGTGGATGGTTAGAAGGAAAGAAACCAATATTACAATGTAAGAATATTGATGAAATTCCTGAAAATGTTAAAAAACAATTGAAATCCAAATTGTTTTATGGAGCTGTTTATAATCCTAAATTTGGAGTTGCTTATTTATCTAATGAACCTATTAATACTATTCCAAAAGGATGTTGTACTGAAAGGACACCTCTCAATAGAAAATCATCTTTACAAGAAGAAGATAATTCTATTAATAATATTGAAATGAATGGATCAATTATCATTGAAAATCACTTTACAATTAATACATCATCAAATGATAATCAAGATTTGATTCACTGTCATGAACATGATCATCATCATTTCAGATTTTCATCATTTAAAGAAATAATTTCAACTAAATATCAAGAATTTATTGAATGGATTGAGTGGAATGAAAAATCCAAATTAGATAAGATATTCTTTATAATAGAAGCACCTTCAATTCTAGCTAGAAATTTAACAATTCCAAAGGCAGATCCAAATGATTGGAGTAAATTATTTGCCATTCTATGTCCAATATTCATTCCACCATTTACTTTATTTACAATTGGATATATTTCATTGAATATTCCAGGTAGTGAATTTCCAATTTGGGTATTAGGATCAATGTGTGGTTTATTCATTTCAATTTTAATTCATTTTACATCAAAGAAATGTAGAAAACCATTTTATCACATAATATTTGTAATTAGTTCATTCATCATGTCAATTTTATGGATTTTTACAATTGCCAATGAATTGGTGAATGTTTTAAATTCATTTGGTATTTTATGGAGTATTAGTGATTCTGTATTATCTATTGTTTTATCAATTGGTAATACCTTCTCAGATATGGCTGCTGATTTGGCTGGTATGTTTATTTTTTTTAATACTTTTTTAACATGTTTACAATATTTTACAATATTTAACAATACTATTTAAATAGTTGCAAGACAAGGTTATGTTGAAATGGCAGTTGCTGCTGCATATGCAGCACAAGGAATGAGTTTATTAATTGGATTAGGTATTGCTACAACTGCTAATTTTGTCATGACTCGTAAACCATTTGAAATTGAATTTTCACCAACTTTAATTGTTACTTTTATATTTTTATTGGCAACTTTAATTTCATCTTTAATTGTTATTCCAATTGCCAAATTTAAAGCTCCTAAAATATTTGGATTATTTTTATTGACTATATATCTTGTATATTTGGTTATTACAATATTAATTGAATTTAAAATTTTATTAAATCATTAAAATTTAATTTATTTTTATTTATTTATTAATTTAAATTGTTTTTATTTTACATTAAATTGAACATTTTCTTGAAATGACATGAGTTTGACATGTTGAAACAATTTTTGAAATCCAATTATTAACTCTCTCCTTATTATTACCCCAATCAGAATAACCATATTTACACCTACTATAAATAGCAATTGTACTTTTTTGAATTGAAGATTGAACTGATAATAATTGAATTGTAATATAATCAGGATATTCTTGAAATTTTGTTTTTTGTAAAAAAGTAAATAAATTAATATCATCATTTCTGCATAACATTTCAACACCTTCCTCATATGGTAATACTTCTGATAATAAAATTTCTTTTAATTCTAAAATGGAAATACTATTAAAAATAGGTGAAAATTGTTCTCTAATTGGAACATTACATTGAAATAATTGTACAGTATTATTTGATTGTTGGACAATAAATGAATCTATATTTGGATAAATTAAATACCAATTTGGTGAATTTGTTACTTTTAATTCATTAAAATGTAAAATATTAAAATTAGAAAATTGATAAAATAATAAATTAACATTTTTAAAACAATGTTCTTTACAAACATGATTAAATTTTCCAATGGTTAATAAAAATTGACCTAAATGTAATGCTAATTTAGCAATTGGAATATCATTTAAATTACTAAATTTGGAAAGTAATATTTCTTGTAAAAGTAAAAATGCTTCCTGCCCATCGAAACATTGTTCAAATACATAATTTTTACAAGTCTTATTTTGTAATTTAATTCCTTGTTTAAAATATTGATAAATATTTTCTACATCTTGATTTGAAAATTTTTTAAAAATTACATTATTACTTATATAGTCATTTCCAAATTCATGAATAAATTTATAATCACTATTTGGACATCTTTGTAATAATATTGATTGTTCAGTACATTGTAATTTACTATATTTATGTGGACTTGAATTTCCAATTATGGAATTATTATTTATATTATTATTAGAATTATTAATAGGAGTCATACAGGATTGACAAGATTGATTATTTTGAGATTGTACAAGTTGTGAAAGAGAAGGAAAAGCATTTGGATCACTTAATATAGTATTTAGTGTTGGATTATTAGAAATTAAATTTCCATTATTAGTAATTGTATTATTATTATTAGATTGTTTCAAATAAGATTGATGATACTGTTGTTGTTGTTGCTGAGATTGAAATTGATTACCAATCAATGCATAATATCCACTATTATTACAACAAGTATTTTCAGAATTATTACTACTTGTGGATGTTCCACCAGTAGTACTTGAAATATTACTACCACTACTATTACTAATATTACAATTATTGTTAGGAGTACCACCAGTACTAGATAACATTAATTGTTGTTGCTGTTGTTGTTGTTGATGTAAATAGATTTGTTGTTGCTGTTGTTGTTGTTGAGTAAGCATAATAGGTTGATTCTTTTTGAGTTGGTAAAATGTCTGAATTGACACATGAGAGAGTGTAATGCGGTCAAATTTAATGTTTTGGAGGAGGAATTACTTAACGAATCGCCGATTAATATTATATTGGATTTGTTGTCACAGCTGTGGTATTGATGATAGAGTTCAAATATTTGGATATTTCAATCCTTTCGTCGGGAATATAACCTTATTACAACTCTTTTTATTGTTGACTATGTCTTTCGTTGTGATGATGATACTTAATGAGGGAGGAGGAGATACAGAGGTGGTAGTGGTGATAATCGAATGGTTAAATGAGTTCAGAGTTTGTGTGGACATGATCAAAACCTTAATCGGCGATCATCAAAAGGCGAAAAACATGTTGATGATTTAAACATTCTCCACTACCTCCTTCTTCTTTCCAATAAATTTATTTTCCAATATAAATGTAATAACACAGACATTAAATCTTATTCTTCATCATTGGAAATGGATGGAACTCTTGGAGTCTTTTTAATGATAACTTTTGGTATTTGTTTCTTTTCCATTCCAAGTAATTCTCTAACAATTTTAAATCTAATTAAAAAGTAATGAAGTAAAATGTACCATCCTCCAACAATAACTACTAATGATGCTAATAACATGAATAATCTATATAATATTGGATGATTATTTGTATCATTTTGTTCCGATGGTGATGGCGTTGAACCCATAACAACATTCATTATCATCACCAACATCATTATAAATACTAATATTTGTGATGTTCCTTTCAAGAATAGTTTGATCATTTTTTTAAAGGCTTTGAACGTGTTGCTTTGATTGTTGGTGAAGACTTGTCATTGGAATTGCACGTTTTTAGAATAACAGTAACAATACAAAAAATTAATAATTTATAATTAGATTAGGTTTTTTCATACTCATTCAAAGTATGATATTTACATTGATTAGAGAGAGAGAGAGGGATTTTGTTATTTTTGTTCTTTTGCTTGTTTGGCAGCAATCTTTTGTTGGAGTTTTTGGGCATCTCTTTCTTTACGTTGGAGAGGAGTTAAACCATCTTCATCTCTTCCCTTTTCCTTTTGTTTTCTGGATTGAGCACGTTGACGGTCAATATCACGTTGATTACCACCTTTAAATTTTAATTACCATTTGATGATCATGTTGATGTTATATATTTGTTGTTAGTATCGATAAGTTGTTGTTGTGTTGGTAAGTTGTGTTATGAATGTCGGTATTGTGGTGCATGAACTCGAAACTTACGAGACATGATGAGTGAGGTGTTGTTGTTTTATTTTTTATTAAATTTATTTCCATTACAAAAAGGCTGACGAACTACAATCGCACTTGGTAATCATTTCTCAAACGAGACCTGTAAATTCATCAATCTTGTTTAGGGTAAAGGTACTAATTCATGAATTCTTTGAATATGAAAATTTATTTTTGATAAATTAAAGTTCTAATAGTACGTGGTGGAACATCAATTTGAGCATGATATAAATGATTATCCTGATCAATTAAATTGAAAGATAAAATACTTTCTTGTTGATTTTGAACAATGGTAATAATCTTATTATCAGGTGTTTGGAATGAAGTAATTAAAGTTTGATCATTTACAGGTCTAAACATGTGAATTCTCTTTGAATCTTGTGTTAAATATTTAGAGAAATGACCCATAAAATAATAAGTTGGTTGAATGTGAATTTCCTGAGTTCTATTATCAGCAATAATAGGAGCATCACACCAATTTTGTAAATGATTTGGACCACCTTGCCAATCTAAAATACAATTCCAATCAGTCCATCCACTTGCATAATTATTTAAATCATTAATAATATCAAATCCATATTTTTCACCACGTGTCCAATTACCCAATGAAACACCAGGTCCCCAACATGCTTCAGTTGCTAATAAGAATTTTTCTTTATCAACTTGATGAGCACGTGATAGATTTTCATATTCACCATCAACATACCAATGGAATGCCATACCATCTACATATTTACTTGCTTCTGGATCTGAATAAATTGTTGATGCCCATTTTTCAACAGAATCTCTATTATGATCAAATATCATGATTTTCAAATTTGGATGATCTCTTCTCATTCTAGGTCCTAAATGATTTTTAATAAAATCTCTTTGATATTCAGGTGTATAACAACAAGCATCCCATGGTCTATTTTTAATAAATATATTATTGAAAATTAAATATTATTGTAATTGAATATTATTAAATATTTAATAAATATATTATTGTAATTAAATATTATTAAATATTATAAAAAAAATACATACGCAGCAAATTCAGGTTCATTTTGAATAGTTAAACCCCAAATTCTATCAATACCTTCATTTTGATAGGCAGTAACAAATTTAGAAAAGTGCAATGCCCATGAATCTAAAATATTTGTAGCATTAATTAAACCATTTGGTTGATTTGAACCATTCATTTCATGATTATATTTCATCCTATATATATATTTATTTTAATATATTAAAATAATTAAATAAATAAATAAAATATTAAAATAAATAAATTAAATAAAATATTAAAATATTAAATATTAAATAAATATTGAAACATACCAAGCAGGTGGAGACCAAGGTGATAAAAATATTTTAAAAGATTCACCATTTTTAGGATAATTTAATTTAACTTGATTTAAAACTCTTTTAATTAAAGGTAAAGTAAATATTTTATCTCTTCTAATATTAAAATTAGTTAATTGATAATCATTTTCAACATCATCACAACTATAATTATCTAAACTAAAATCACATGAATTCATATGAATTCTAGCAGTAGTATAATTTAATCCTTTAGAAGTCCAATATAAACTTAGAATTTCATTTCTAATTTGTTCATTCATTGTTGCAAATGTAAATGCAGAGGCTTCAGTTAAAGCACAACCAAATCCAATAATTGATTGATATTTAATAGATGAATCTAATTTAAATGTTTTTAAATTTGGTTTAATATTACTATTAGGAATCCATTGAATTGGTTGATTTAATAATTTTAATCTATCACCTGTATATAATGATGATTGTACAACTGAAATACTTGAAATTATTTTACCATTCATATTAATACTATTAATTTTATTATTATTATTATTAATAGTAATACTACTATGAATAGTACTAATTAAATAACTCAACACTACTAATAAAACAATCATCACATTCTTAGAATGAAGATGAAGTTTGTTACCATGTTGTGGTTGTTGTTGCATTTTTTAAAA
>NW_003163277.1:0-1094 GCF_000004985.1 Naegleria gruberi
CAAACCCAAACCCAAACCCAAACCCAAACCCAAACCCAAACCCAAACCCAAACCCAAACCCAAACCCAAACCCAAACCCAAACCCAAACCCAAACCCAAACCCAAACCCAAACCCAAACCCAAACCCAAACCCAAACCCAAACCCAAACCCAAACCCAAACCCAAACCCAAACCCAAACCCAAACCCAAACCCAAACCCAAACCCAAACCCAAACCCAAACCCAAACCCAAACCCAAACCCAAACCCAAACCCAAACCCAAACCCAAACCCAAACCCAAACCCAAACCCACGACTAAGGTCAGACCCAACATTTTGACTTTTATTCATCTTAATTAATTATCTCAATAAATACTCATTATAAATCAATATATTATATATCAATATACTCCAAATTGAATATATAATCATATTATAACATAATGTTACATCATTATAATGACTTATATAAGTTAATTTCATATAATAGATTAGACAATTAGAATATCAATGAAAACATTTCAAAATCATTTCAAATCAATATATCATCTTATAAATCATGTCAATAACAAAATATATCAGTTTCAAATACTTTGGTATCATTTCAAGAAATTTACTATTCAACTTGTCAACTGACCTATACTAACATTGAAGATAGAAATCTATACCACTTCAATTCACTTCCAATACATATATACATGATAATTAAATACATTAATATCATTTTGACATTCATCCATATCATACATGGTACATGGCTGATCCACTTGATACCTATAGGGATGTGACAATGACATCCACTATACAGATCATCATGAAACTGGTACAGGACCTTACTAATGGTGAATAAACACTACTGTATCAGTTTCATGACAATTTGAAATCATTCAACATGTCAGGAGTGTAATCATGGGAATTATAAATGTCAAGATAATCAAATCATATTAATTTTAAAATCTTTCAATTACAATATCATATATAGATCAATTAATCATGGTATATCAATAATTGGTATTGAATTTCATATCAATTCATTCAAACCTTAATGACCTATCCTTAGATGACCAACTCAATTTTAAACTATCATGAATCATATAACTATTGATATCATTGTGTT
>NW_003163277.1:3284-150982 GCF_000004985.1 Naegleria gruberi
CATTAGCAAAATAAACTTCACCATTTGCTTCAGTGATACAACTAATAATAGTACCTAAACTTGAATTATAAGCAATAGTTCCATCAGTTAAAATTGAAAATTCTGGAAGAGTTACTCCAGTTCCAGCTTTAAATGTTGCATTTCCATTTGTTTTGTTCAATTCGAATAGCATCATATCATGAGTTGCAAAATAGTTGGTGGAAAGGAATTGAGGAGAAATGTTGAGAGAAGTTGCTAGCGCAGTTTCTTGACCAAGTGGAATACCAGCAAAATTTTTCGTGTTACAATTTCCAGCTAGGATTTTCCTTTCACCTTCTTTCGTATAATTATAAACAACCTTTGTCGATTCAGAAACAATCAAATTATCATACATATCCAATAGAACACTATATGGCTTTACCAAACCAGAAACTAGAACGCTCTTTGTAAAGGTAGTATCAAGACTAATGTTCAAACTAATCACATTTCCACCATTTTGCTCCACAACATAAACCAAATCTCCTTTTCTAAACATATTTCCAGGAAAATTTAAACCTATTTCCTCATGTTTCAATAAAATTGAATTTTCATTTGAAATGTCATATTTAGAAACCTTTCCCGTAGATCCTTGTGAAATTATTAAATATTTTCCAGTGGATAGAATTGAATTTGGTCCTCCAAGAATTATTATTGTTGTTGTAATTCTAGTTTGTAAATTAAATTGTCGTATGGCATTGTTGCTATTGTCAGTAATAAACATTAAATTGTCATCATCTGACAAGGCAACTGACAGAGTTGACGCAAAGAGAACAGAATATGGATCGGTGCTATCATTATATCCAGATGAACCACATTTACCAACAATAGTTGAAATGTTGCCAGTTGTCAAATCAACTCCACGAACACAATTACTAGAACTGACAAAATATAACCAAGTTTCATTCTTATTAAGTACCATTCCTGTTGGTGCATTCAATTTAGCAGATGTAGCAACAATATTGTTTCCATCATCTCCAGATGCATAACTTCCAGCAAAGACAGAGATTACTCCAGTGTTTCCATCAACTTTTCGAATAACATGGTATGTACTATCAGACATGTAGACGGTTCCATCTTTTGCTTGTACAGTATGGGCAATTCTAGCAAGACATGACATGCTTGCTGGAAATCCATCACCAAACTGTCTGGTGTATGCTAATGTAATTGGTGAGGTTACACCAGCAAATATGGACACATCATATTTAACATCAGATGATGACGCACAAATTAGAGTTGTGTGGAAACTCAGCCAAGTGGTGGCCACAAGGAGAAAACTAATTAGAAGAGCGGATAATGACATTTTTTTTTGAAGACTAAGAAAGTAATTGTGTGGCAAAGAATTTAGGAGTGTTTCCACCAATTCCTGGTGGTTCTAACATGAGAACAAACCATAGTAACTGTTTCCATGGATTGATGGAAAAGAACATGTGTGGTACTTGGTTTCTTTTAGAAGTGTCAAAACTAATGTGATTTGGAAAGTATTAATCAAGCCAATAACAATCTTCCAAATTTTATGAAGAGTTTGACAAATTGATTGAATATTAATTTTTGATTAGTTTACTTTATTCTGACTTTCTCTTTGATTTGATTGAGTGTATCAACCCATTCATCACGTTCTTCCTTAGTTTGAGCAGCTAAAAAGTAATCACGAGTTGGAATTTCAATTCTAAATACGAAACGTTTCTTACTTGATCTTTCAGGAATCATTTCAATATTCAAAACCTGTCTCATATCAATACATCCTAATTGCTTATCGAATTTATCTGCTTCATCATTGAAATAATAAACATAAAATCCTTCAATTCTAAAGTAACGCTTCTTATACATGTTTAGTTTAGGACCTTTCTTTTCCAAATAACCATGCTTGTCAGCATTCATTGAAGATGGTTTGACACCAAACTTCTTTTCCAAAATGTTAGGTCTTGGTGAACGAACATAAACTTCTTCCTCTTGTGTAATTACTGATTTTCTATCAACAAATGGTTGAGAAACATCAAAGGTTGAAAGTTGATTGGAAAGTGTTGTCAAATGTTTCTTATTGACAGTTACTGACATACGTTGTGAAAGTTTTTCCTTTTCATGTTGAGAGTTAGATCTAGATGTTTGAGCGTCCATCTTTTTAGGTTGAATAACATCACCTCCTTTTTTAGGTTGTTGGAATGATTCAATCTTTACGCCTGTATACTTTTTGAGGAATTTAATTTCACGTTCCAATGTTTCTACCTTTTCACGTTCTTGTAATAGGAGAATTGTATTCGATTCTTGAGATTGTTGGAGTGTAGAGAGAGTCTTTTTACGATAGGCCTTAATCTTCTTATATTTTTGATAGACTTCATCCTTTTCTTGTTCCAATTTCTTCATTTGTTCCTTCAAGTTTTCTTCAGCATCTTTGAGAGTGGTAATTTCCTTTCTGAGTTGTTCAACTTGTTCCATATCGGTGGATTGCTTCTTGCTAATTTCTTCCTTTAACTTTTTGAGTTCAGTTTCAAGATTTTGAATTTGCTCCTTGTGCATCTTTTCAGTTTCTTGAGCTTTCATCTTGGAAATTTCCATTTCTGTATTCTTTTTACGAGCAGTATTGAGTTTGACAGTTAAATCATCAATAGTTTCTTTGAGTTTTTGACTATTGCCCTTATCTTCGAATGCAGATCTTAGTGAAGCGGTTGTGGAAGAGTTGGCACTTATGGATAATCTGGAAGATTTTTCTACAGCAGTTTGATATTGATTGAACAATTGTTGATATTCGTAAATCTTATCGTCAAGACTCTTCAAAGCAATTTCAGCTGCTTTTTCTCTTGCCTTTAAGTTTTCTCTCTTGGCCAAATTGAGTTGTTCCATCAACAGTTTGTTCTTGCTCTTCATCTTTTCGATTAATTGATGAGATGGATCATCAGAAGAAAGTTGTGAAATTTCCTTAGCATTATGATTATCTTCATCTTCAACAAGTTTCTTTTCAATTTGAGTTAGTTTTTCACTAATCTCTTCGTACATCTTTTTGTAATCTTCGCATTGAATCTTCAACACATTGACAGTTTCAGCATCAATTTCCATCTTTTTCACAGATAAACTAGATTCCAATCCAGAGCTATTAGATTGTGTGACTGAGAAACGTGACGAAAGAACTGAATTGGTTGGCTTGGTGGTAGATGCGGAAGTTTCTAACTTTTTCACAGCTTCTTTCAATTCATTGATTTCCTTAGTCTTTTGAGCAAGCTTTTCATTCAATTCTTCCTTTGTAGAATCAGATTGAATGAGTTTTTCCTTCAATTCTTGAATTTCTGCATGAGTTTTTTGTAAACTCTCATCGTGGCGAATCTTTTCCTGTTCTAAACTTTCCTTCAATTCGGTAACTTGTCTAAACTTCTTTTCCAAATCTTCAAGTGATGTTTCAGCAGTGCTTGCTTGTTTCTTATATTGAACTACAGCTTCGTGTTCCTTCTTTAAATTGGCTTCCAATTCGGTGACTTTAGTTTTCAACGAACTCACTTGTTCATTCAATTCATGTTTCTCAGTGAGGACCTTCTTGAAAAGAGTATCAGAAATTTCTGCCTTTTCTTCATTAACAGGGGATGGTGGAGAAGAAGGTGTCATTGGTGATTCATCAACTGGTGTTGATGGCTCCTTCTTGACTTCGAAAGAAGAGACAGGTGTTGATGGCAGTTGTTGCCTTTGTGGAACAGGTGGTGCTTGTTCAGGTTTTACATTACTACTACTAATTGCTGTTGATGAAGAAGTTGATGGTTGACTTATTGGGGTAATTTCGGCAACACCCTCCAAACTGACATAATTGATAGAAACCTCACTTGACATTTCACACAGTAAATTGCCCAAATTCAAATTTGGAACTGTTTGCCTTTCAACAAGGGCAGGTAATGATGATTGTGACAAGGTAATAAATCCGAAACTTGCTGTATTGATGAAAATTCGCGAGAATAACAGACAACGAAGAGTTGTTTCGAAATAATCAAACTCATCTGATTCACTGTGAATTGCTTCTGTTACTTGTTGGAAAGTTCTGAATCCTGTTGGACGTGTTTGTTTGTGTGGATCAGTTGATGATTCAGCATCAATATCAATAATGGTCAATCGACCTTCTTTGGTGAGTTTAGTATTGGTATCACTTTGAAGAAGTTTAATTTCAAAGAAAAGTGAACTATGTTCTATAATATTTCAATGAATCATTCAAGTTGAAAAGAATAATGAATAGTTTAAATTGTTTTCTAATATAAATTTCCAATAAAAAAACAAACCTTTTGATCTCTTTTCTAAAGATTTTGAAATAAATTGGAATAGTTCAACTTCACTCGTCACAAATTCTTCATGTAATCCAGCAATTTCAACACTATTCGTTTCATCATTGACCAATACTTCCAAATGTGCAGAATTGACATCATTTGCCAAATCATGATCAGCCAGTAAATCAGTCATGAGTGCTTCACCATTATCCAAACCACAAATTTCAAAACTTGTCATGGAAACTGAAAATTCAATTTCAGGTGGCGAATTATTAACAATAAAATCAAAAATTGCTCTCACAACTCTTGAAGCAAAACCTAAATTTGGTGTTGAAGCAACTGCATTTTTACCAAACAGAGTGAATGTTTTACCTGTTTGTTCAGCACCAAATGCAAATATTGTGCAATTAATGCCATCTGTCAATCGTTGCACTATCTCAGTTCCGTATTGTGTTGAATTGTAAACTTCTTCTTGTGTTGCTGTTGCTTTTAAAAATTTATCAAACATGTATTCTGGAGGTTCAGTGGATCCATTCTAATCAATAATATTCGAAAGGTTCAATTTATACGAATGGTTCGTTTTTAGTTTTTGAAAATGCCATAAAAATAAATATGGAAGTTGGTGATCACACCATGACACACGACAATCATTTGATATTGTGTTGTGAATAAAAATTTCGTTACTTTCGAATACTACGTACCTTGATCAGAAAATTCTTTCCGTTCTATTGTTGTTGAAGAAGTTTTTAAATGATGATAAAGTTGTTGTCATGATGATTCCAGTATGTAAAGTTGAAACGTTAGTGTGAGATAGAGTAGTAGTTATTATCGCAGTAATATTTATCAGATATTCCATATAAACGAAACCATTCGAATAATAAAAAATAAACGTACTTTATGAAAGGCTACACAACTTTTTGGTTTATCCTCTCCTGCCATACTTTCTGCATCAGACTTGAGGAAAGGTCTGAAACGAGGACAAACTTTCACTTGAACGTGTTCTGCTTTGGACATTTTTTTTAATGATACTTGAAATGTTTCTTGTCAGTGATCAAAGAGCGTAGCTTCCATTCTGCGTTCACTTTCCAGTTCTGATGATGCAGTAGAGGTAATTACTCAATGCAATGAGGCATTTTGGCGACTCTTACGTTTCGAATAGTTTAGGTGATGAAAGAAGATATTCCTAATACATAAACACAAGAAGTGATTCATTAATTTTGTTCTTTTTGGACAATAACATTTATTAATTGTTGAGGAATAGATTGTTATTATACACCCAGGTTGGGATCCTGTAAACAAATAACCTTCTCTAAAAGTAACCTTTTGGTTTTGCCCTTTCAAAGAGGAAACGGTTTGAAATGCTGTATTTAGCCAACCCAACCATTATTATGATCATACCGGTCACTTCAATTACAGGTTCAATTCATTATAATGACATTTTGATTCGGATTTGGAAGATGTTGAATAGAAAACGCGAAAGTTTTGTTGTAAAATTTACTAAGGATGTGTTAGTGAATGTTGTAAAACCTTCTCAATTTCATTTTTAAGCTTATTGAGCATGATTGGCTTGTAAAGAACGCTGTCAAATCCAAATTCCTTTAGAGTTTCATAAGTTTCCCAAATATTTGCTGTAATACCAATGATTGGAGTTTTGCTATTTTGCCCTTGTCGAATCTGGACACTTGCATCTTTTCCATTCATAATTGGCATTAATAGATCCATAAGAATAACCTCATATTTTGATTGTTTACATTTCTCGACTGAATCCAAGCCATTCTCACAAGAATCCACATTTTCATATCCAATCAATTTCAACAATTTGATAATAACTTTACGATTGATATCATTATCTTCCACAACGAGGGCTTTCTTCTGAGGAGGTTCAATAGATTTCTCTAAAATATTGGTTGGTGTTAAAAAGAGGTTCGAACTACTTGGAGGAATAATATTCGTTTCACAAGGGAATAATTTGATATAGTGTAACAGGACATCTACCAACTCTCTAAATCTAACAGGTGATGAAATATAACGTTTGTCATTAAATTGTCCTCTGGCACTAATTGGAATTGCTAAACATGGTATATTTGAAAAATCTTCAACAGTATTGGCATTATACAATACAATATTATACTTGGTCTTGTCTGCATTCTTACTTATGGCTTCCAAATCAGATTCGAAAACATTTGAATTTGGGAAGAGGAATTGTAAGTAGGGTTTGATTACTGAACCTGTGAGTGTATTGTGTTTGTCAAGGAGATAAAATTCAGGAGTGCAATGATGAATCGACTCGTGCAGTTCCTTTGATAATACTTCAATAGTTCTTTGATTGGATTCAAAGAATTCTGATGAATAATCATCAAAACCTGAATAATCCCCAACTAAATTCTTGAGTGGTATTATTATTGTTACCTTGGTATATTCGTCAACTTTACTCTCAATAAATATTCTACCTCCCATCAAGTCGAGTAAACTCTTTGAAATACTGAGTCCATATCCGTTATTCTCCTTGAAATCTCTTTCCTCATCTTCAATGGCAATATCATTGTTGGTTAAGGACTTTTTGTAGTATTGCTCAAATATTGGATTGGAACTGTTTTGTATGGTTGAATTGAAAGTTTCTTGATCAACCTTGTAAAATGGCTTTTTAAACAAGTCCTTAGTTTTGGCCTCTGAAATACCACAACCTGTATCTTTACAAATAAACTTGACATAGGTGTATTCAGGATCTTTCTTGAGGCCAACACGAAGCAAATCCTTATTTGTGCATTGCTCTGCAGTTAATAGGACGTGTCCCTTGTCAGTATACTTGACTGCATTGCTAAGAATGTTCATTAGTATTTGACAAACTCTCGATTGGTCTCCTAAAAACATGTACTTTGGTAAGGACTTGAAATTATAGAATGATCCTATGGAAATTCTCTTTTCCTCTGCATTTCTAATGAATACTGCAATCATTGATTCCAAAATATCGACTAGGTTAATCTTCATTTCATTAAGTTTGATTTTTCCAAGTTCTAAATTTGTCAGTTGTAGTGAAGTAGAGAAAATGTGCAATAATAAATTAGAATTGTAGTAAATATCATCTAGTGTCTCTCTAAATGATTGACTGTTAAATATTTGACTCTTTTCACTGTTCACAGTCTCATGTTTGAGTAATTGAATGGAACATAAAATGCCCTGAAGAGGATTTCTGGCTTCATGACTCAAGTTACCAATAAATTTAGTTTTGGCTGTGTTGACAATTTGCTGTTTTAACAATTCCAATTGTTTTCTTGCATTATCATCACTTTGTTGTTCCATAATTCGAGAGAACATGTAAGTTCCCACAGTTAGAATGAAATGCAAACCAATAATCTCCAAAATTTTGGTTTTCATTTCTTCAAGAATGTATTCATCCATCTTACCTCTAGCATCATACTCCCAAATGTAGGAAATGTAGATTGAAAGACAACATCCAAAAGTTGCTGTAGCTGTATTAATAAGAGAAAATATTCTCCTATAATAGAAAATATTAACAGATATGATAATTGGGAAAGTTTGCAAAATCCAAAATGGAAAATTAGGTCCATAGTACGTTTGCACTACAATCCTTCCCATGATTGCAATCAGAGTCCTACAAATATTAATAAGTTCTAGTTTTGGTATTGATTTAATAGTTACTGTAGAGCATAAAGTATCAATAGTAATATTGAACGACATTTCCACAACAAAACCCAACCAGAAAACGAAATATCCATGTGTAACTGGATTAATAAAAACTAGTGAAACATAAATAAGTAGGATTGCAATAGCAATCATTAATTTAGGATTTGCTTTTGCTAACTGTTCATGCCTAGATTTGAATTTAATAATTAGAGCTTCATCATCCGATAAACTAAACCTCCTGTCTTGTGGTAGAGGTAGAGAAGAAGATGGTGAAGAATCGGGTGTTGAAACAGTTGAAGTACTATTTTCTTCCACTGATGTTTTTGTGGCTGTATTGATAGATTGTAAATAGGTAGAAACTTCATGATTATTCAATAGAGAGGACATGAAGAATTTCATAAATCCTCCAGTGAGAGTTTTCCAATAATATGATGCTGGGTAAGAATTTTCTTCTTCCATATGTTCCGAAGCTTCATTAGCTTCTTGATTGGTGAGAATTAGACTTTCACATGTTGATGATACATCACTGCTATCTACTTGACTTGAACTGGATGTTCTTTTTAATTGTTGTTGTTGCTGTTGGGGTGGATGTTGTGAATCTCCTAGAGAGCTGATATGACTACCAGAACCAACACCACTCGTTGATTCATATGGTGATGAATTATTGGTAGCACTCGATGTTCTAATCACAATAGGTTCCAAAATACTGTGATCTGTTAATGATTGATCCTGTTCATAGAAGAGTATAAAACTGTCCTTTCTTTTTTGTTTGTTTCCGACAATCACTTGGTCAATATTACTCAATAATTCATGATGAGTTGTTGAAGAACCACTTCCAGAACGTGAGGAAGTATGAAAAGTATAACTATTTGGGAGAAATTGAGTTAGGGATGAGTTAGAATTTGAGGAGGAGATGGAATTGGATGCCTTTCTTGTGGTAGGAAAATGGTGAGGAGAAGATGATGGTGTTGTGTTTTGATATGAAGATGAGGATGATCCAACAACATTCGTTGAAGCATATTGTCCGTGAATACTTGTTGAATAATTATTATTATTATTATTATTTGACTCGTAGGTGTGCTGTTGTTGTTGTTGTTCTGGATTACTTGTCCAACTATTGGCACTATGGCATGATAGGGGTGAAATGCACGGAGATTGATGTTGTGCTTGATGATGGCACTGATGATTATTGTTAGACATGAGGGAAATATTAATACGAGGTATGGAATGTCTTGCTTGTTGTATATGATGTAAATTCAAAACTTCATATTGAGCATCGTTGGAATCACTAATATCATCAGTAAATTCTTCTTGTTGTGATTCCTCACCGTTCCTTAAAGCAACATGTTCATGTTGTTGTTGTTGATGACCAGATGAATATTGGTGCCCAAAACAAAATTCATCCAAACCATGTGTATTCAAAGAACAAGATTGGGCTTCCTTATCTAGTTGATTGGTTGGAATTGTACCACTACCGCTCGGCATGCTACTTTTTTTGTTAACTGTTTCATCTTCCGACATGCTCGCTTGAATAAGATCATTTTGTTGTTCATGTGTGTTGTTGTTGTGTGGAGAGAAGTAAAGCAAAGAAATGGCAGCATCTTGTTGTTGATGAAGAGTACTTTCATGATGAGGGAGCGGAGAAGCATCTCTTGTGGTAGTATTCGCATCTTGTGGTGCTGATTTGGTGTAAATAATACTAAAAGTGTGTTCATCATGTATTGGCGATGATGTTCGACTGGGGTTATCATTGATGTTATCTTTCCGTTCTTCCTTGTTGTTGTGTGTTGTTATTACTGGTTGTTGTGGTGTTGGTTTAGTATCATGATTGTCCTCACCACCTTCACGTCCAACCATTTTTTCTCAATCTTGTTTTTGTTGGGTATGAGAAACAGATGTTAGCAAATAATTATCATTCAATGCTCCATTTCACTTTTGCCACTTGTCAAATCAAATTGACTGTTGGCATTTATGTCTTGTACTATTATGCGAAGTGTTTGGATTCTCTATTAAACCTAACAAAAGACAATGCCTCAACACAATTTATCATAAATACAAGAAGATATTATTACGCACTACAGTTTTCCTCAACACAACTTTGAACAGCCTATTTAACACCTTATTGTAATCCCAATTTCTATTCAATCCAAACAACCGTAATTTTTGCCTTGCTGCAGCATAAGGAAGGAGAATTTGTGTTCCATTGCAGAAATTTTCCTTATCAACGCTGATGGACACGAAAGAAAAAGTTGATCGGACGCCCATGTCTTTCTCATCATCAATTAGATTAGAAAAAAATTTAAAAAACAACAACTCAGAGAGAAATGCATGAAGCACGTCGTCTCTCCATTCTTCTCAACCACTTGAATATCCATGTGGATCAAGAACAACAACAAAATTCCCTATCATCAAATTCATGTTCATCATCTTCATCATCAAAACAACAACAAATAATTTATAATATTCCTTCCAATGCTTCTGATTTGAACTTTAAAGGGGATGATCATCATTTGGAATTACCTGCTGATGAATCCCTGCATAGATATCATTTGATGCTCAAGAGAAAGGATCAACCACTCTACGATCAACTTCCAACCAAATCACTTTCATCATTGAAGGCTTTCCATTCCAAAGATTGTAAATCACTTGCTTCACGTCTTTTACAAACAGCTGAAAAGACTATTTTCGATAAGGGTTACACTGCAGCTCGTGAAGCTGTTTGGAAGATTTTAAATCAAGAAACTTTTACTATTGATAATGAATGGCAAGATCAACAACTCAGACTTCAAATTGTTTCACAATTCCGTGAATTCATCAAGAATAAGCCAATTACAACACAAGTTATGAATGAAAATATCTTCTTCTTTTTGGGAGCACTTGAATCTGCAATTCAATATGATACATCATTCACTGCTGCTCTTGTTGTTAGTATGCAATTATTTGGTACTTGTATTTACAAGCTAGGAACTGGAAGACATCAATACTTGTTGAATGATTTGAATTCTGGTCGTGATATTGGAAGTTTTTGCATGACTGAACTTACTCATGGTTCAAATACTAGAGCCATTGAAACAACAGCTCATTACGATCATGACAAGAAGGAATTCATCATCAACTCACCAAGTGAATCATCTTACAAATATTGGATTGGTAATACTGCCTTCTTTGGAACCAAGACTTGTGTATTTGCTCAATTATATGTCAATAATGAAAATAAGGGTGTACATGTCTTTGTTGTTCCAATCAGAGATCAAGATACACTCGACATGTATCCAGGTATTACCATTAAGGATATTGGATCAAAGAATGGATGGCGTGGTGTTGCTAATGGTTGTCTTCGTTTTGATCATGTAAGAATTCCAGCTAGTGCCCTATTAAACAAGTATGGCGACATTGATACAAGTGGTAATTATACCAGTCAAATTAAGGATGAAAATGTAAGATTCGCCCTAACTTTGGCAGCATTGAGCATGGGAAGATTGCTCTATATTGCTGGTCCAACTTTTGCTTTGAGAGCTGGTTTGACCACAGCCATCAGATATGCTCACCAAAGAAGACAATTTGGTGGAAAGGATGGAAAGGAAAATTTAATTTGGGAATATCCAACTCATTTGAATATGATGTTACCAATGGTTGCCATTTCACATGCTTTCCACTCTGGAATGGTTACTTTGGCTCATGAATGGGCAAGTGTCAACAATTCTAATATGGAAGATTTCCATGCTGTAGTTTCAGGTATTAAGGCCTACGTTTGTGAATATGTCACTCCTGCATTGAGAGAGTTGAGAGTTGCTTGTGGTGGTCACGGATACAGTTCAAACAATAGAATCAACATTCTCATGAATGATATGGATGTTTTCAATACTGCTGAAGGTGATGCCACTGTTTTGTATATTCAAGTTGCTAAATTCCTTCTTGGAAAGGCTTCAAAGAAGGCCAATAATAATCCAGTCCTCAAACTTGTTTTGAGTGCTGAACCAAAGGCTGCTCAAAATGTAAACTTATTGACATTTGAAAATCAAGCAAAGGCATTGGCTTTCAGAGTCAAATCCTTATTGGAAAAGTGTTCCACCTCCATTGCTAAACACATGAAGGATAAGAAGGATGCCCAAACTGCATTCAACTTGGCTCTTGTTGATGTAATTGAACTTGCAAGAAGTTACATTGAATTGGAAATGTTATTCAGACTCGACAAGTCTCTCATTAAGAATGCTGCTGATGAACAAGTTAAGCAAGTTTTCAAGACCTTGTCTGATATTTATGCTCTCACAATCATCAAGCAAAACCTTTCCTATTATTTAGTTTATCAATATTTTGATATTGACACATCCAAGAAGGTTATGGATGACATTCTTCCACATCTTTACCAAACAGTTAATCCAGACATTTTGGAAATTGTTGATTCCTTCAATATTCCAGATTCATTGTTGAGAGCACCATTAGGTTTGAGTAATAACCAAAGCTATGTCAAGAGAACACTCCAAAGCATTGGTTTCAAAGCTCCAACCATTGAATAATAAAATATTTTAGACAATTATAAATCGGCTGTATTCTTCCAAAACAAGATGCACCAATCAAGCCTCAATGATCATTCCCGCCACAAATTTCAGTTCAAACTAGACCAATTAACGTTGACTTTCACTGGTCATCTCTCTGGAACTTAAAGGTTCAACAACACAAAAAAATGGCCAAACAATCAAATCAAAGCACCAATGGCTTTTATTTATCCGTCATGATGATGATCGTGTTTCTATCATTGTGTTGTATGATTGAAAATTCTCTACAACAAAATTTTGTCACCTTCAATTATTATCCAAATGAAGGGAAGCTTTTCTCCTCCGATAGCAAATTCGTCAATGTTCAGGGGAGTATTCAAAGTGGTTATTGTAATGCCCTACTGAGTGATTTTGAGCAGTATGGAGCATCGGCTTTTTGTTTTTCAGACAATGCTGGTCTGACCATTTATTTGGGATATGGATATTCATTGAGTGGGATTAGATCAGGAACGGACAGTGATGGAAGATTTGTGAAAATTGAACCAGCTTCTTCTGTTGATTTCAGTGCTGCACTAGATCAGTTAACTATTAATCCTTCGAGAAATTCATATATGATTGTGAGTGCTGTGGGAAGCTATGTTAATCTGCCAGGAGCTCGATTAAGCTATTCCGTTATTACTAGTGATGCAAAAGTGAATCAATATTTGGCAAAACGTTATCAAACTCAAAATCCAATTATTTTCTTTCCATTAACTGAACTTTCTGGTACCTCATTACAAATACAACTTTCTGCTAATTCGTCTGATTGGAATTTGGCGAGATCAGCTTCTACGATCATTAAAAATGTTTCGTATGATAGGAGGACATCGTACAACTATGGAAAATCATCAACAAAGTGCGTAGACTATAATTGTTTTATAGAGACAATGGTAAACGAGACACTTGTGGATAATCCTTCAGTTAATTATTATTTTAATGGAAATTTAGCATCAAGTTTGAATAACTTTCAAATGGCAAAGTTTACACCAGCAATTTTTAAATTGACATCTAGTTCTACAACTTTGAAAACTGTTTTCACCACAAACGAAACTTTAAACACTGACATAATAACTGATTCATTTTCATTATTAACTGGTTATTATTTGAAGAATGGTGATAAAATTCACTCTCAAAGTCAACCGATCACTATCATTTTGGAATCAAGAGACACAAATGCTTTCCCATTGGAAGCTATTACTTCTCTGAATTGGTATTTGAGTGTTTCAGCAAGTGTTGACCTTTCTCAATATTCCAACAAGAGATATTTGACATTACCTGCCAACATATTCTCTTCCAATCAAGTTTTGGTAAAAGCAGAGGTCAATTTCAACGATGGAACGCAAATAACTCTTTCAACCACTTTATATATTCAGAATATTGGAACTTTAACATTGACTATGGATCCAACAAGCCCATATCTCACATCGGGGGCACAAGTCAATTTGATAACTTATGTAAATGTACCTACAGTTACTATTCAATCCGTTGTGTATGAAGATAGCGCATCGAAATACATTTCTCTTGATTCAATCAAATCAGAGTTTAATACTAGCTCTATAATTTCCGCAACACTTAAGGCAGATACTCCAGGATCGCTTAGTTTTATGCAAACTATCAAGCTCACTTCAGGAATATCTCTCTATAATTATATTTCAACAAAGGTCATGCCTAAATATCCACTTATTTCTGGTTGTTCTGTTTTGCCAAGTTATGGAATCGGTTATGAAGATTTGTTTGGAGTCTCATGTCCAATGGCTCTTGACCAAACCAAGATTTCATCCGTTAGAGTTGAAGTCTATCAAGACACCGAAAAGCTTTTCACCCTTTTCAATACCAAAACTGCAAACTTTGCAACAAGATTGCCTTTAACCTTAGCAACAACTAGTAGTTATGTACAGGTAACAATTACAGATATTTTTGGATATTCACACTCGTCTGTCAAATTTTATTACTCTGCTAGTATGAATCAAAATTATCCTACAACACTGTTGGGCAGGATTGAAAGGATTCAATTCTATTTGAGCCAAACAAAGGCAAGAAACTTCCAAACGGCAACTAATTATGGTATATTGTTAAACTTGTTAACAAATGGCATGCTCACAAGTGCTACCGCAATTGAAATTTCTCAATATTCAGTACAATGGAACTCATTCTTGGATTATTTTGTATCTGAATTGGATATTCTAAGAAGAACCATTTTTCACAGCTCTGTCTACGATAGGGCTGTACCATTATTGGCACCTCTACTTAGAGAAATTGTTGATTTTGCCGATAAGGTTTCGGCATACACAACTTTAATATCAACAAAGAAACAAGTGCTTGTACAAAATGCAGAATTTTTGATTAGTAATGACAAATCAGGATGGCTATCTACGAGGGATCGTGCAGCTATTGTCAGAATTTTGGGATCAGTCACTGCTTCAGATCAAACAACGTTTTGGAATGTTACCTCATTAACAGATATTTCAGATTTCAGCACAGCTTTCAAATCACAACTTTCCAAGTTAGATTCCATGTTTAACAGAGGATTAGATTTATCTCCTTTTGGATTTAATAAGCAAATTAGCAAATTTGATACACTATTCGATTTATCATCAGCCCAGAGAAGCATTTCAGGTTTGACAGTTCAAATGCCAGCATTAACTCTCAATGATTATGGTTATCCAGCCAATAGCTATTCTCTCTTACTTACAAGTTATGATATTTCAACTCAAGTATCCTCAAAGAAATTTAGTCTAAGTACTGGAAACTATTCAAGGTTTTGTGGAAATACACTCTTTTCAATTGATGTTGGAAGGAGTGATGGAAGTATTTTGGGAGTTTCAGGACTCTCATCACCTATTATTCTCACAATGGATTTATCTCTTGATAGTTCTTTAGCCACTTCAATTAGTAGTGTTAATTTTACTTGTAGATATTTGGCTGAAAACAATATGTGGTCTACGAGTGGTGTGGCAACAGAGGTCGTAACAGTTGGTTCAGCATCAGTTAAAGTCAGATGTAAAAGTAACCATCTCAGTACCTTTACAGTTTTTGCAGATGATGTTTATGTCTCCACAACTAATAATTCAACAACCTCAAATACCGATAAGGTAATACAATCAGGATTATCGCAAGGAGAAATTGCTGCTGCTGTGGTAGTGCCTGTCGTTGTTGTTTTAATTATTACTGTAATTATTATTGGAATTGTTATTTTCCTGTTATTGAGAATGAAGAGAAAGAAAAAAGCTAATACAGCAGAACCTAAAAAGATGAAGAAAGAAATCAATGCTTACCAAGCTGATTCAGTTAAATATGACGACCTAAAGATTGAAATGAGCAGTAACATGTTTATCTCTGATTACAAATCGCTCAATTCGAATACTATTCCTTCTGCAACTTCTGTTCAATCAACAGAGACACCAACGAGTTATAATGTTACAACTCCATCCACATCTACGAATGTCATTAACAAGAAATATGAAATTTTGGAAAAGATTGGTGCAGGAGGTTTCGGCGCAGTTTTTAGAGCTAGAAACTTGTTTTTCAATCATGGATCCAAAACTGTCAATGATTTGGAATATTATGCCATTAAGAAGATTCAATTATCTGGTCTGTCCGAGTTGAATGACAAATTCAAGGAAGCTGTCAACATGTTCAAGATTCGTCACGAAAATTTAGTATCCTTGGAAGATGCAGTGGTTGATGAATCAACCAATTCCCTCTATCTAGTAATGAAATTTTATGGAAATGGAGATTTGGATCATTTTGTAAAGAGTAAGAGAATGCTTCCAGAACAAGTACTTAAACAAATCATTGTTCAGGTTTGCAGAGGTTTGAAATATTTGGAAGAAGAAAGAGGTTTAATTCACAGAGATATCAAACCATCCAATGTATTTGTTGAATATTTCGATTCTGAAAGAGATAACATTAAGGTAGTAGTGTCTGACTTTGGTTTAGCCAAAGAGTCGAACATGATGACTTCAGTTTCGTTTGCAGGAACACCATTTTTCATGAGTCCACAAGCATTAATTGGTTCCAAGTACAGTTTCAATGCTGACATATTTTCACTAGGTTGTAGCATCTTTTTAATGATTACACACGACATGTCCTCATCCATTGCTCAATTATACTTCCAAAAAGCAGGAAATCAAGGTCAGGTACATGAATTTATCAGAGACAATATTAAGAAGGCATGCCAGAATAGTAGAACAATTTCATACAGTGATGAATTTATCGATATTTTATTGAAATTAATGGAATTTGATGCAGATACTAGACCTAATGCAGCAAAAGTTTTGGAAATGATTGAAAATTCAGTGGAAATTACAACTGTTTAATGAACATTGTATATTTTCTACAGTTCAAATAAATAGTAGATTTATCAAACTACTATTTGCAAATGTTATTCAAAAGAACAACAACTATGTTTCCAATTCCTAGTCCTTGTTCATTATTTAGAATGCAAGGAATTATCTGTTCTACATCCAGAACTATCAAACTAACCACCATAGACAAGTGATATTTTAAACTCATAGTCGAACAGCAGTTCTCTGAAAACTTCATTGTAATACATTGATTGAAAGGGGCGGTCCAATTTTGTATGTCGTTTCTTCTTTATTTAAACGAAAGCAGTTCAGGCTAACGAATACAACAACAATCAAAAAAAAAATGTCGAAACTCAGAATTATTCTCGCTGTTGTGCTTGTTTGCATGGTAGCAGCATGTTGTATTGCCGAAACCACAGAAAGTGGAGAGTGGAAAGTTAAACTTCGTAATGAAGATTGTAAGAGAGAAATGAAATTCTCCTTGTCAGATTCGAATAAGGTTGCCGAAATTGAATCCACTGGTGGATGTAAATCAAAGGACCCAGAAGGACTTATTCAAGGTTCTATTGCTAATATTGAATTCCAATTTAATGTCAAGAAGGTGCCACTTGTCAGAATGAAAGCTCACACTGCTGTCAAAGTTGATAATGGACCAACCAAAGTTGTTAACATGGGTGGTTTGTTTGGATTCGAAAGATTATTCGAATATATTAACAATGATGGAAAGGATGGTTATCAAGTTAATGGAACAGACACTATCGTTCGTTCAATTGACTTGTCAACTGTTTCTTGGTCTCAAATCACAGTTCAAAAGACAGTTTTGAATGGTTCTTCAAATTCTTTCATTTATGAAGCTTCTTCCCAAGCAACTATTGCCAATTGGTGTACTTTCAAAATGTCAGCTGTCGTTTCTACTAGTGAAGTTCAAGTTACAAGCAATAAGACTCTTTCTCGTTCTGGAGTTATTCAAGTTTTGACTCCTTCCTCACTCAAAGTTAATGTTGAATTGACAAATATTCAATATACTGCTGGTAATTCCTTATTAGGTATTAGTTCTATCACTGCTTATCGTGGAAATTTGAAAGAAAAACCAACTCAAGATAAGCCAGTTGAAGAAAAGCCAGATGATGCTTCTCCTGATCAAGCTGTTAATCAATTTGATGGAGATGTCACTGATCAAACTGGTTCTTCAGCAGTTGTTTTGCCAAAAGCATTCTTCTCATTCCAAACATTTGTTTCTAAATATCCAACTAGCTCACCAACAAGTATTTCTAGATCTACTTTGGGAGTTTCACCATTCGTTGATGCTAACGAAGATTCTGTCAAGCAAATCAGAGATGATTTTGACACTAAGGGAAAGGTAAAGAGATTTTATGTCTCCTTATTGGAAAGAGTTGATAATTTCGTTTGGGATCCGACTGTTGGATCAAGCACATCTGGAAGTAATGGAATTTGGAGAGGATTCAGTGTTGTTTTGATGATTTGTTTTGCTTTCTTCATGTTGTAAAATAAAATTACTTTCTTGTACATTAAAACATTAAATATGTCTTAGAATAAATTATTACAAGAATTATTATAATTTTTGGATAAATTTGGAAAGTGAATTGAGAATGGAAATTGGAGATTGATTCTGCTAACACCTGTTTAAAAATCACCTCCAGAAAAACGCCTAAAATCTTTTTGTCATCATTCATTTAACAAAAAATGATTCGACAACTTCAGGTAGCTTTCGGCTTGTTTATTTGCTGTGCATTTCTTCTGCATGTTGCACTGTGCATTCCACCTGGACAAGTTGTGAACATTAACAATTGGTATCTTACCCTTCCAATAGGAAGCTATAAGAATCCACAAAACATCTACCAGCCGAATCTAAACACATTCGAAAGTGATCCGTATTTTGTTACTGGAAACGATGGAAACAGCATTAGATTTAGAGTTCCAATCCATAAACAAACTGTTACAACATCTGGAAGTAGTTATCCAAGAACTGAGTTGAGAGAAATGGATTCGTCTAATCCTTCCAAGACGAAAGTTGCTTGGACGAATTCAGATAAAGGAGTTCATACCATGATTATTGATCAGGCAATCACTCACCTCCCAATCAAGAGAAATCGACTTGCGGCAGGTCAAATCCACGATGACAATGAATTTGTCATTATTATTCAATTGACAGGAAGTCAACTTTTTGTAAAAACAAATAAGAATGCAAATGCCAAAGTTTTAGATAGTAACTATCAATTAGGCACTAGATTCCTCTTGAAAATCGAAGGATTTGGTGGAATTACCAATATTTATTATAATGACATGACGAAAGCTGCCTATTCCTATGAATATTCGTATAAGAATGCCTATTTCAAAGCAGGATGTTATTCGCAATCAAATTGTGATTATGAACAAGAATTGTGTACAGACACTTCGTTTGTTGAGATTGTTTATGGAAATATTTAATATTACGGTACCAAAAAAGTTCTCCATTCCATTTTCAAACTGTAAAAGGCAAAAAAAACAAAGATAAAAAAATGGCTCAACAAGTCGTCGTCGTTGCTTTTGATTCTCACGCAGGAAACAAACATTTAATGTCCTTTTTCATCTTGATGACAATTCTATTGACAATATTTTGTCCAGCAACAAGTGCGGGATTGATCGGAGAAGTGAATTCACAAGAAGAAAATACAACAAGTGGAATTTCTATATTGACACTTCCTAATACTCAATCAATTGTTGGAAATTCAACAGTTGCCTTTTCAGTGGTTAAATTATCGACCAAGTATACTTTGAGTGAAAATGGATTTGTAAGATTGGACCTTAGTGGACTTTTAAGGGGAGATTCGAATTTTAAGGAAATTTACTTGACAAGCGTTTATCCATTTGAATCAAATTCATTGGAATTTGATTATTCATTCAAGAAGGAAGGTCCTTATTCATCTGCTACTTCAAATATTCCTGCAAGTTCAACAATTATTGCTCAGATTTCAATTCCAGAAAGTTTACAATCATCTGCATTTATTTCACTTTATATGGATATTAAGTGTTTACAAACAAAGTGTGATTTCCAGGTTTCTATTGAGGATGGAGTTTCTGTTGCTATAGGAGCTGTCATTGGCTCCATTCTTGGTGCAATTATTTTGGTAATTATTGGAATTATGGTTTTGGTCATTTGGTTGAGAATTTATTCACCAAAATATAGGACTGATGAGGATAAAGTTAAATTAACATCGACACATGTTTAAGTGTTGGAATTTAAATTATTATCATTTTCAAATATTTTCCAATATTTTGTAATATTTTGTAATTTTGTAAAATTATTAAATAAATTTAAATATTAAAAATGTCGCAACCAATCATTAGATATGCCTTCCTACATGGTTATGCTTCCTCTCCAAGCACTCGGAAGGGTATTCATCTCAAGAAATTCTTCTCAGAACATGGCATTGAATTGGTGGTTCCAGATTTGAATATTCCTTCGTTTGAAGAATTGACAATTTCAGTGTTTTAAATTATTTGGAAACGGAAATATTATTAGATTGTGATAATGATGGCAAAGAGGTACATAATTTTATGATTTTTCTTTTTAAATATTTAAATATTTGATCATCAATTTATTAAAATATTTAAATAATGTTTAAATATTCGGAATTGCTAAATTTCATGATGGAATATTATCATCACTATCAACAGATTAAATGGAGATTAATTGCAAGTTCTCTGGGAGGCATGATTGGAACGAGATTTGCTGAGCTTCACCCAGAAAGAGTTGATTCTCTCATTCTCCTTGCCCCAGCTTTTAATACTGAAAGTAGATGGAGAAGTATTTTGGATATTGAAGAGTGGGAAAGAAATGGAACGAGAGAAATTTATAATTACAAACTTGGATCTGTGAAACATGTGAAATTTGACATTTTTAAAGATTTAGTTAATCATCCAGCATTTCCCATTCCAAATTGTGTATTAAATCAGGAAGGGAAGGGTATTAAATTGTTTATTATACATGGAGAACAAGATGATGTTGTGAAAATTGGCACAACTGATCTGTTTTTGGAAAGATTAGTGGAATTGAACTTTGATTTGGAGAGAAATGTTAAAGTTTTCAGAGTTCCAGATGGACATGAACTTGTGAGTGAGGAAACTTTGAATTTGATTGAAAAGTTGGTGTTGGATAATTTACTATTGTAAATAAGAGTTTTGGAACTTTAGTTTTCAATCATGTTCACAATATAGATTATTATCACAACAACCAAATAATTTACTTTAAAGGTGATAGAGTGGTAAAACATCAATTCCCAAATTTTCATTGCCATGTGATGCAAAGTTTCTGTGAAATTCAGTTTACAATTCTTCATAAACTTTTTCATTGTTAATTCCAATTTTCTTCATCATTTCAATTTCTTCACTTGATTTCCCATATTGAATTAGTCTTAATGAGAAAATAACTGGCGATTCGACAAGCTGAAGGATCATTCCAGTCAATTGAGCACAAATCAAATAGAGAAATCCAAAATTTTCCCAAACGAAACCTTTCAACAATTTCGAATCATCTTGGAAACTGTCCCTACAAAAATACAACACCAAGGCACATGCAAATCCGCTCACCATTTTGCATCTTTCAATTTGATGCAAAATGTTATTGGTTTGCTCGTCACCACTCCAGAGTTGACTAAACATGTAGTTCAGTAAATTGTTTTTTGAGGATTTGACACTTTGAAACACTAAATTGGATCTCAATTTCATGGAATTGAAAAGATTGACATTTGGGGTAACACTGTGAACAAGTAGTGAGCGACTTGTCAAGAGTAAAATTAAACAACAAATGACAAATAGCAGACATCCAATTCCAAATAATAAGGAAAATGCAATTATCAAGATAATGCACAATATTCCCAGAGTTAGAGATACTGGATCCATATTAGTTTCTCTAAAAGTTTCCGATTTCTCATAATAATAAGTTTTTTCAGTTCGAGTAATCGTTTTGGTTGATCTCTTGTCAATTACATCCATAACTTTGGAACAGAATGCAATAATTGGAAAACTAATTGATACAGAAATGACACACAAATCTCTGAGAACAATGATCAAATGATGAACTGTTGTGAAAATTGAAAAAATGGTCAACTCAATTCCTTTGTACAAGAAATTGTTAAAAAATAAATGAAAGGGGGAGAACCATCTTCTAGAATCAAACACCTCCATAAATATTAACTCTGAAATTGTGATATGAACAATATTAGTCATGATTTCCATTAATAGAAAGGTCAGTAATATTTCACTGTAAAGGACGAACTTGTCTGCTTGTGAATTGAAGATTGAAAATACCAATAAAACCAATATTACTTGCATAAACAAGCCAAATATTACTAATCCAATCGATTGCTTTAAAATCTTCCATGAAAATTTGGTGACATCTGCACTGACATTGAAAACTGACGTTTGTTTGAAAGTTCTAATCAAATCTAATACTAATACAACAAATGAATAAATTGCCAACAAGCTGAATAACCATTTAGATTGATCATCTTCCAACTTTCCATTGAAAAACATGTAGAAAGCAAACAAACAAAGAGAAGCTCCAAAAAAGAAACTTCCAATAAAGTGAATTGTCAAGTAAATGATTCTATCTTTGCAATACAGTTCTATAAAGAACAGAGAAGTGAATACTATTCCTATCAGTATTGAAAAACCAATAACAGTTTGCAAAATGTCAACAAACAACGAAGCCACAATCTTGTCAACAAGTGTCACGAGTGAAAAATCAACAATTTTACAAGCCAGCAAGTAAATAACAATAAAAGCCAAAGGACTTGTACAGATCAACCCTTTGAGAATGATTGTTAGTGCATTAGGAAAGTTTCCAGTTGTCATATTTTTTTTCTTATTGAATTTCAAAACGTGAAAACGTGATTAAACACAATCAAACTATTCTCCAATATCCACTCTATCTCATTCCAATCTCAAATCCACTTCCTTCCCTTCAAACTTCATCTCAAAATCATCTCAATTTCCAAAATAGCCGTTACAAAAAAATCAAAAAAAAACATAAATTTCAACTCAAAAAAAAATGAAAAGAACAAAGAGGGACGATCCTGTTGCTCTCGTCATTGATTTGGCATCATCATCATCGGACGAAGAAGAAGAAGAAGAGGAACAGCAAAAGGAACAACAATCAAATAAAATTAGATGCACAAATTGCCGTAAAGGGCACTCCAAATGTTCATCTCTGCAGGACGGAATTTTTCCATGCAAAAGATGTAAGGATAAGAAGAAGGAATGTATTCCAGTGAATTTTAAAAGAGGTATGAAGGAATCCGACTCTAAAACATCATCAAAATCTTCAAAATCTCCATCATCAAAATCATCAGCGAGTGGAAAATCAAACAACAAGAAAAATTCATCAAGTCAAACATCATCTTCATCATCAATAGTACAAACAGTTGTTAAAAAGGAAGAGGAACCAAAGAAGAAACGAAAAGTGGTGAAGGATGAATCCGATGATAGTCCAACAAGTAAGCCACTTCTCACCAATCTGAATGGTCACTCACAACACGATCAAATCGAACCATTCGATGAGACAACTTATAACAATTTTGAAAGATATTCGGAGAGATTATTGGAAGTAACATCTGATGATGGAAGATCGAATACTACTTCCTTCATTAACAATAATAATAATAATAACAATAATAATAGTATGAATATATTTCTTGCTAGGATGCCTAATGGAGATTTAAACTTGATGAGAGCTCCATCACTTCTTCAATCCAAAATAATGTTGGAGAAAATGGTTGCAGAACCTGAAACTGCAATGATTTATCAGTATGATGGTCCTCTGTGTTTTGGATTTTCTCCCACTGTTAGACCTCTAGCATCTGCAGAACAGTACATGATTAATCAAGTCAGTACTTTATCAAAATCTAGGGATACTCTACTTCATCAACATTTTGTGGAAAACTACAAGAAGAATCACATGCTTGATTGTAAATTTAGAGTTTATGATGTGGAATCGAAAACTGAGGTCGATTTGGAATGTCACTCTGCTGTTGTACTTTCCTTTAGTCCTTATCTGAGATCTCTCGTCAAACCAACAGCGACTCAACCAGTATTTAAATTTGGAAACAAATTTCACTATGTAAATAAGAATGCACTGTTAAATATTATCGAATTTCTCTATCTAGGAAAGAAAATTGCTGGGAGTATGGATGAACTGTTTGATATTGTACTTTGCTCAATTTTGATGGACATTGAAGAAGTCAAGTATGCAGCATGTCTCACTATTATTACTAAATTATTCAAGGAAGGTCAAATTGCACCACTCAAACCTAAAAGAGCTGCCAAAATAGTTGGAGTTTTACATTTTGCAGATGAACACTTTTTGCAATTACTCATTCAAGCAATTTTCAATAGGATCGTGAGAGAAGATGTTGGAGAAGAATTGAAACAACATGGATTGAGTAAACATTTATTAGAAAAACTGAGAAGTTGGCAAGAATATCGAGATGGAGTTGTGTGGAATGAAGAAGGACTCACTAAGGATGTCTCTATGAAACTTGACAATAATACCCTCTCAACCAAAACATGGCACAAATTGACCAAAACTGCCTACCCAAACAGACAATACTGTCAATCGAAAGAAGATCTCAAAGAAGTCATCATTTCCGAGCAAATAGAACACGACCTAAAGAAAGCTAAAGAAGCAACAAACTCTCAATCATTAAGCAGCCCTAAAAAATCCATTCACAAACGTGTTGTTTCTAATCAACTTTTGTAAATATTAATGTATTTACAACCATGACGAGCTATAGTATTATTCAACTCATTATCTTACGACATTTCCGATCTCTATTTGTTCTATTCATCCTTGATGATGCACCAAGAATCTCTCTTCTTCGCACATTATTATCAATTTGCTGTACGACAAGTCCTCGTACATTGCATTCATCAACATACATGATGAGAAAGAGGACAAATATTAATAATCAATTAGAAAAAATTCCTTCCACTTGCACAATATAGAGATGAAGTATCAAAGAAACAAGTTACTGTCATTATGTTTATTGGCCATTGTTGGATTAATGTTCATGATAGGAGGATTGAATGGACAGAAGGATTGTCCCTCCTATCGTTCCAAACACTACTTTCCAAGGATGAGATATGAAAATGATGGCACCACCACTCGATCGGAATATTTGACAATGAGGGATGGTGTAAAGATTGCCTGTGATTTATATTTGCCATACAGGGCTGTTAATGAAAATCACAGATTGCCAACATTGTTGCACGTGACCAGATATTACAGATCTTACAAGGTGAATTGGCCATTTAATTATCTTGTTGGAGATAAGATTAGTATTAATGGAATTCCATTCCCAAAATTCTTGGCTCGTGGATATGCCATTGTTAGTTGCGATACTAGGTATGTTTTACATATAATATAACTTATTAACATAGTATCAAAAGAGGTTCTGGTGTTAGTTTCGGAAAGAGATTATACGATTTCCACAGAGATGAAGTTCAAGATTTCAAGGAAGTTCTCGATTGGATTACCAAACAAAAGTTCAGTAATGGAAAGATTGTTTCTACTGGTATTTCGTATGATGGCATGGTCACTGATTTCTTGACCTCTTTGAATCATCCAGCTTTGGTTGCTGTTTCTTCAATTTCAGGACCATTCGATATCTATAGGGATACAATCTATCCTGGTGGTATTTATCAAAAGTCATTTATTGATTATTATTTGAAATTTACACAAACTGTCGAGTCTGGAGAGATGATTACTAGATCTGATTTGTGTGCTGGTTGTGCTCCAGAAACACTCAAGGAAAAGATTATGGACAAGTTGGCTAAACTTCTCCTCGGTGGTGTTAACCCTGTGGATTCCAATGATTTGGAAACTATGAGAAAAGCCATTGAATCACACAAGGACTCTACTGACATGTTGGATGTTGTTCATCATCTTGAAAAAGGTATCAATAAGATTGTTACCACAGACAAGTTCACCTATGAAATGGAAAGAGATGGACCAATGAGAGTCATTGCTGATAATAAGAAGAGAATTCCAATATTAGTATTTGGTGGCTATTATGAAAGTATGGTTTTGAATAGTGTTGTAAAAAGATTCTACTCTTTATATCACAAGGACAGCAGATTGATTATGGGACCTTACAATCACGGTCTCAAGGTAATCAACTCACCTTACTCAGAAACCACCACACCATGTTTTGATGCCTTTGAGGAAATTATGAGATTCTTTGATCATCATTTAGGATTGGAGGAAGATCTTGGACTCGAAAATGAAAAACAAGTTCACTACTATTCTATTGGATCTGAAAAGTGGTTCTCAGTTGACAGTTGGCCACCAAAAGCTGAAGAGAAGGTTTTACATTTGAGTAATGCTGGAGCCCTCGTATCCGAGAAGACTGAATTGAATCATGTTTTAAAGCTTAATATGGAGGAAGAAACACTCATTGACTGTAAGTGGAATATGTTAACTTCACTCTTCCAAAAAGCTACCAAATACTCTGCAACCTTGTCCTCTCCTCAATTCTCCAATGGAAAGCTCAATTATATCTCACAACCATTGAGTGAAGATTTGGAAATTACTGGTTATCCTCACCTCACTGTTGAATTATCTGCCAACAATCGTGATGGATTGATTTTTGCCTATTTGCAAGAAGTTGACACCAAGGGAACTGTTAACTTTGTCATGGATACTCAATTGAGACTCGTCCATCGTAAATTGAATTTACACAGAAATACCAGTGGACTCATTGATGTAGTTCCACATCATACCTTCTACGTGGAGGATCGTCAATATTTAGAACCAAACCAAAAGACCACCATTCAATTATACTTCCCAGCTGTTTCCTACACTGTCAAGAAGGGTCACTCTCTCAAGCTTTCCCTCTTCTCATTCGATAAGATTAACTTTAAGATTTTTGAGAATGAATCTGATCTTTCCAGTGAGCTCTTCCTTCACAGTGCCTCTCTCCATCTTCCAATCGTTCACTCTCGTCCAGAATCTTCTTCTTTACATTCTGATAATTCTAATAAGGATGAGCTCTAAAATAAAACAATTTGTCATCATTCCCTTAGTATTAAATAGTGGATGCATTACAGTTCATCTCTCTCTTCTGAGGGATTCTCACAGACAGTTCAAAAAAAAATGCAGGAACAAACAACAGCAAAAGATCATGTTCTATCTGTTCTTGAAGAACAACAGCAAGATTATGCTACTACTGTTAAATCTTCATCATTTACTGCTGTTAGTCATGATGAAGAAGATTTTCACTTGTTTGAAAGAAAAAAGAAGAAACGAAAAGAAAATTCTGATTTATTAATTCTTCTATCGGAAGAAAGTGATGAATTTGATGGTGGATGGTTGAGATTGAAGGATGAATGGATGATTGTGTTGGAATTTCTTCCGATTGGAAGCATTCTCATGTTGGCCATGACTAGGAAAGCCAATTATGGATGGATTTGTGGATATGTGAGGAGGATGGCAAGATTATTGATTGAGAAGGGATTGGGAGGAAGGTTTTCAATTACTAAAATGTTGAGAATGAAGAAAAAGATGCATGTTGATTCGAATAATTTTAAACAAGTTTATGAAGTGTTTAAAGAGATTAGTTTGAGAAATGGATCATTAACTGAATTGAGTCATGGTTTTTTATTTAATGGTATTCATTTTGAACAGTTATACCATTTATTGGATATTAGAAAGAGTTTGGGACATTTGGATGAATTGACTGTCGAAACTGTTTGTCTTCCAAAGAAGGAAATTCTATCATTTGAAAGAATTTTCCTTAAGAAACAAATTAAGGACATTCCTATAGGTTACGAATTGAAAAATTTGGAATTAATTATTGAATATTCAGAGTATGGAGTTCAAACTCTTTACAAAATTCTTGCAAAATGCAGAAATTTAGAAAGTTGTCAAATTCAAGTTGACGAAAACTCTAAAAAAACCACACATCTCTATTCTGATGATACATTTGATGAAAATTACATTCATGTACCTCTAATGAATAATCTTAAACATTTAGATGTGGATTCATTTGAAGAAGACCCACAATTCATGTTTGACTTGTTGAAATTTTGTCCAAACTTGGAAACATTGCATTATGCATGTGAAGCAACACCAAAAGATGAGTTTTTGAAATTTGTATCTGAAATGTGTCCAAAACTGAGAAGAATGACCATTCAGTCTGAGTATAGTAGAATTACTGATGATGCACTTGTTGATTTTTTAACACGACAAAAAGAAATGGAATACTTAGATATAAGACCAACTCCAATGATTAGTGGAAAGGTATTTAAACACTTGGATCAATTTGAAAAGCTTAAATATTTGAGAATTCGTAGGTGTCTTCATTATGCAAGTATTGCTCCTCAATTGGTCGATGATTTTCAATTAGGATCAAGACCATTGCCCAATCTACATTATTTGGATATTGGAAATAATTATAGATTCTCTACTCATGTGAAATTTGATCGATTTGAAAATAGTTTAAAGCTAGTAGCTCCAAATTTGAAAGACTTTTATGAAATGGACAAAACGTCAATTCTCGAGCTCTATGCGACTACTTTAGAGACAACCATTGGTACTTTGACTAATCTATCTGAATTGCATTTATGCACAAATTTAAAAAGGGTAGTTCTCCAAATTCCTGAAAATAGCAAATTTGATGGCATTCCTGTTTGTCCACATGTGATTGAGTTGAAATTTCATTTTAATTACTATTTGGATAGTACAGTCTTGTTGCAACTTGCCAGAATATTTCCATCTGTGGAGGTGCTTGATATTTCGTTTTGTGGAGATTCATTTGTGGAATTATTGAAAAATTCATCATTTTGGCCGAAACTAGTTTATTTGAAGGTTTCACCAACAAGAAAGGAGAAATTAATCAACATTGACAATGCTAGACCAAGCATCTACATTGAAGGATTTCAATTTCCAATCATTCCTAACACTTTTAATTATTTATGGCTAGAAAGAGATTTAAATGTTAGAAATGAATATTTCTTGACATGATTTTGTAACCAGAATGTTATCCAACTAGCCTCCTACCAATTTCCTAAAGTTTCCGAGCTTTGTTATTTTTCATCCCACAAGTTGTTTCTAACTCAACTGATGGTGTGCAATCAACACTTTTCAACAAATTCATCAAGAAGAAAAATCATGTCTTATTCAAAAAACAGGCATGGAAAGGAATTTACCAATCCATTCTGCATCTCTTATTGGAATGTTGTAATCACAACACAATGTTTTAAAACCGAATTAAATTTGATGACGGAACGTGCCAAGAACACACATTCAATTATCCAATTGATACATCTCTCTATTATTGAATGGAATCAAAGCCAACACAAGAGCCTGTTCGTAATAGGCAGCTCTCGTAACAATCTCTCTCGTCAACAACCCTACAGCACCTGTTTGTTGCTTTGAATTGTGCTTTTTAAAGACAATATCATTAGCTTCTCCCAATTCCTTGCCCTCCTTGATGAGAAGAATAATCTCTGGTGGTAAATAAAAGCTCGATGTTTGTGCCGATGATACATAACCAGTCTTGTTTTCAACAACAACAGTGAAAGCAGAGGAAGCAACTCGAGTCTCACTCTCAAATTCTATTCCTCCCTCGATACCAACAAAATAGATACCATCAGTGTGGGTGGCTACATCAGTAGATGATGTTTCTTGCTCGAGAAAGGCTTTCTGTACATTGAGTGCTCTTGTTGTGGCTCCGTGAAGAGTTTCCTTGTTGGATTTTGGTTGGGCATCAACACCAGATGGAACAGAGAGAGAACGAAATTCTATGGACGTGTTGTCTGGATAGACTTTGATAAAGGCTTCTTTGGTGCAGCCAACTTTAACTGGATTGGTCGAGCCAACAATGACGAGCATGATGTTGTTGGATTTTTTTTAAAGATTTTAATTAAAAGTTTTTTTCAAAATTGTTCTAACGGTTTCATAAATTTTCACTATTTCCAAATCTGTTATTAAGGGATCGTAGACTGATTAACTTTCTAACAAAAAATTAATTTCAGCAAGTTTTGGAAGTATATATCTTTCTCATGAAGCCCACTACATGTGTTAGTTTAAATAAGAACACTATGAAAATACAAAAATACAAACTGAAAAAAAATGGAACGAGAACACCGCCCTCAATACAACACTTTGAGCAGCACCTCGAATATTACTGAGAATATGTTTGCAAATGATGACTCTTTTGGTGATGACGATTTAAATATGATGGGAGTTGATCGTCAATATTCGGGTTCTAGTAATGATAATAGTAATAATGATGAGGAAGAGGCTCGGCAAATTTCATCCTTCCTGAATACAACAGCAGGTTTATCACAAGTAAGGGATAATTCAATTCATTCGGGGACGGTTGATCCATCATTTGATGATAATTTATCTGATTATGGAGATGAATACTTGGGAGAGGATGTTATGATGCAGACAATGAGACCTAACAGAAATAATAAGGAAAACAATGAGGATGAGGATGAAACACTCCTTCAAACAAATTCATATGAATATTCACAGGATAAGGTGGAACAGTTCATCAAAGGAGAAGACTTTGCTGGTCTATCTAAGGAGATTGAAAAGCTTCTCGAGTCAGATAATGCCACACCTCGTCTTGGAAATCAAACAACAACACCATTGGATAATATTGGAGAAGAATATGCATCTCTTTCTAACAATAGTTCTCTTCTTCAACAAGAAGGAGAAGGAACAAATGATATGAGCACCACCAATAAGGAATCTTCATCTTTCATCACTGATGAAGAAGCAGAAGAGAGATTGAAATCACTTCTAATGAAATTGGACAAGTCAAAAATCTCGGAAACCAACACTAACAGAACGGAAAGCCCTAAACAACAATCATCTCAATTCTTTCTTCCTCAACAGGAAAATATCATAACAACCAGAATGCTTCCAGATGCAAATGAATTGTCTATTGAAACAAGATCATCAACCTCCTCACCTGCAACAACACGAGAAAGTACTCCAAGTAAAAAGATTGAGGAAATTATAGAAAAGTATGAATATTTGGATAGTATTTCTCACAATAGCGATACTGTGAAACCTGTTCATTCATCGAGAGAGGATCATCTCTTTGACAAGTATGATGCAAATTATAACAACTTGGATCAAGGGGAAATATCATTGAAAAAGGGTGAATCTAAAAGACCAGAACTCTTAAGTGCACCGTCTACTCCTTCACTCTCCTCTATAATTAATAATAACATGAATCACAATTTAGAGTTCAGAGAGCAAAACATTCTGCCAGAAAAAGAAGTGGAAATTTCAAACATCTCAACTATTTATGAGGAGACCAACGTTAATAATATAATAGAGATGAAACTTGAACCAATTTCTCAATTGTTAAGGTCAAGTGGATATGCTGGCTTTTTAGGGGAAACTGATATTGTAAAGAGTAAGTTCACAACAATCGTGCAACCAAACAATATTTTAATAATATCATTTCAATACGATAGGAATCAAAGAAACATTCCAAATGATGTTAGAAGATATGGAAAGAAAAACTAAAACCATTGAATTACAATCTAAGAATCAACAAGAATTTACCAAAACCATGTTGAAATTAAAGCAACAGGTGGAAAAGGCCAATGAAGTTTGTAATCAATACAAGGTTCAACTGGAAAAGAAGGACAATGAATTGAAAGCATTCAAGGATAACAATCAAGTTAGTAGCAATAAGAATGAGAAGGAAATTTCTCAACTAAAAAAGATGGTTGAAGGAATGACCTCCAAAGTTTCGCAATACGAGTCAAGCATTACAGTCAAAGATGAGGAGATTAATGATTTGAAAAAGAAACTTTACCAAATTGTATCAAAAGAAGAAACTAAGCGAATTAATGCGATGAATATATTCAGTCAAGCCAATAAGAGAAAGCCTACAACTAAAACAGACTTGAAAGAAATTGATATCATTTCAATGTATGAAGAGCAGAGAACACAACTGAAGAGAGAAGTTGCATTCCTTAAAACCGAGATACAGAGACTCAATGAAAGTGAAGTGCAAAATCAAAATGGCTCAGAAATTGTTCATAAGAATGAGGAGCAAATCAAAAAATTAATCGCTCAAACGAGGATGGAACGAGAACGATATTCCAAGTTGGAGGCCGAATTTAATGCCGTTCAACAAAAACTAAGTGCACTATCGAATCAGAACCAAAGAGTGATAGCAAATCTTGAAGAGGAGAATTCCAGACTTTTGAATGAGCTAAAAGGAAGACCTCACGCTGAAGACTTTGAGAATCTCAGACAAAGGAGCGAACTAATTAGAAAGGAGCTTATTATGAAGAACAAGGAACTGACAGAATTGAAAAAAACTACAGACAAGTCTGCAGTCCTTTCTATACCCGGAGGGAAATGGTCTAACACTAAAGAGGAAGCCTCCTCAAAAAAGAAGAAAACCACTGACAATGTCTCTCTCCAAACCTCTTTCGAGAAAGAAGATCAGAAAGATCTCTCTATCTACAAGGATATTATTCAAGAAGTTTGTAAAATTCTAAACATCTCAGACGTGAGTGGACTTGTGGCCTCCCTCCAAAAGATGGTTTCAATTGTGAAGGCTGTACCAAAAATGGAAAAGTTTATTTGCGAGATTTGTGATATTTGTAAAAAGGGAACTGTGGATCTGGGCCACGAAATTGATCTAAAACCAAAGGTGATTGCTCCATTGTTGGGATATTGGATTGAAAAATTGAGGGAAAATCAGGAAATGGAAAAGGAAATTGCTCAACTTTTGAATAATAGACAAGGTAAAGAACCAATAGATTATTCCGATCCTGATTACAAGGAATTGAAGAGACAAATATTGACATCAGTTGCAGAGTTGGTGAGTTACGAGTCCAATCAACAGACTCAATAAATCACCAACAATTAATACTTTCTAGGTCTGCCTCTACTTCTCTTGGGTTTCAGACTATTCATCAATTGCTCTTCCCTGTAGGATTCCATGGTGTGATTCACAAGCTGCAAGTTTCCGTTTAATGTTGAAATATTTTGAGAGTAGGTTGATGAGCTATTTGTCGGTGATTGAATTATAAGGGGAGGTGGAGGGAAAGATGATTTTCTGGCTCTTTTTTGACTTGCGGTCTTGGTTGGTTTGGAAATTAAACTGTCTTTTCTGTACATGGGAACTGGTAATATTATTTCTTGTTTGTTTTCATTAGATGGAGTGGTTTGAACGACATGATTAGTATTTAAACAAGAGGGGAATTGATCTAATGAAAATTGTCCTTGAACTGGATTAATAGATATCGAAGTGATGGGAGAAGGAGAATTGAAATTTGAAACTTCTGAGTGTGGAATGAATTCAGTTTGAGCTACCATTTGTTGATTAGAAGAGGTATGATAGCTTAGAAAAGTTGGAGAGCTACAAACTTGATTGGATATTTCACTTGACGTGTTTTCATCTGATCTGTTAATAAGCGAAATGTAAATCTTCAACAGTGAAAAAAACAATTCACTGTCTGCCTCTTGCTGTTGCATGCAATTGTAATTATTGGACATTTTTTTGTTATGGATTAGGTTTTTAATCGTGTTGATGGTTTTAAGAGTGAGGAGAATGGTTACCATACCAATCAACAAAGAGATATTCCTAATGAAGAGGATAGTTTTACCATTCTATTATATATCTCTAAATCTAGAATATCATCTTCAAATAAGTATACTCGAACATTGACATTTATAATATTCAAACAAATGAAATTGAATATTTAATTCTTCCTGGGTCTTCCTCTTCCACGTTTAGGTCTATTCAAGTTCTTTTTCATTTCCTCCCTGTAAGAATCCATTGTTACAACAGAGAGTTTAATTCCATTTTCGTTTTCATTTAACTTTTGGGTCTGATCTACTATGATTTTTGAACTTGATGTACTAGAACTTGATGAAGATGATGTAGATGATACTGATCGAACTCTGGACATGATGTTTTGATTATTTCTCGATTTGATTTTGGCAGGCTTAATAATTTTTTGTTCATGTGAAAAATTGGTAGATGTTGATGCATGTTGCGAAACATGATGTTTCTGTTAAGGTAAAGAATACATGTACACATGTCGAACTACTTACATGTACATCATGCATGATTTCTTGGGATGTTTCAATAATTTCACATTTCGAAATTCCATTCTTTTCTGAAAGAACTATTCTCATCATGGGTTTTGTCTTGGATGTAGAAGATTCATCAACAGCATGTTGTTGCTGAACTGACGCTTTGGTATTTTCAACACAAATAAGGCCTTCTACATGTTCGTTTGTGCTATTCTGCCTCAGCATCCATTGTTGTTCCTGCTGTTCTTGTTGATATTGTCGATGAGCCAACATTTGTTCCTGTTGTTGCTGTAAAGCATATAATTGAAGCAAGATTTGCATGTTATTTTCACTTGGTTCATCACTGTTGTTGTTTTGAGATATTGATGATGAGGTATTGTTGTTAAACATTTTTTAAGGTTTTTTCTCAACTGAAAGCTTCTCTAGGATTAAAGAAATGGTAGATTCGTTCCTTGTCCACAAAATTTCTAATTAAGGATATCGAATTTTGCTTAAATGCATTATGGGTTGTGCTTTTCACCTTAATAGAACAACATGCACCACCGCGTTTGAACGTACATCGCAGAAATGGCAGATTCGCACCGTGCGTCTTATAACACCGTATTTCAACCCTAATTTGACTTTTTGTGCTGAGTCAAACCCACAAGAAATACGCAGTTGTGAACTCTAAGGTTTTGTTAAGAAACTATTTTTTAAGAACAATTCCAAGAGTCTTTCTTTTCCTTAGTTTTCCTCAAGGAAAAAACTGAAGAGACACATGCTGTGCACAATTATTCAGGGAAATTTGACTTGAATAATTTTGTTCGTCGGCCATTAGTAACCAAGTTCGTCATTTGCTTGTACAAATGCTTGTAGTGATAATGTGGAAGACTCGCTGAAACGAGAACAATCCAAATCAATACACCAAACTCTTTTTCCCCTTTGATTATTTTTGAAAATCAATTAAGGTCAAAGAAATAGTAATATTTTCCCAACAATAACAAATTGATATCACAATTGAAAGGCAAAAAAAAGATTTTCACTGCTGGGTTTCATCGCTGTTGTTGGTTAGAGATATTGATGAGGAGTATCTTTAAACATTTTTTTTCTCACTTTTGAAAGATACTCCACCACAGAACTACAGAATATTAAGAATATTCATTCTCCACCACAGGAATACACAGAATATATTGTGGTGGATTCTCTTTCATGAATAATTCATTTTTGGATTGTGCGTCTCACCTTAATGGATTTAGATCACATATAGAGTGTTGTGAAATGATCGTGGCTTGAATCATCTGTAAATAATCAGAGGTCTTTCTATTTCTGCTTCTGAATCATTTTCTGTGTTTGAGAATTTTTACACTACCTTTTAGCGACGATTATTTGATTGTTCTATGACACTTTTCTTCTCTCTCTGAATAGATTGATCGAGAGGGTATGAATTGTTGGATACTTTTAGATCATTTGAGTGGGACTTCTTAACAGATGACACTGTCATCAACTGAGTCATTCACATATAAAAGTTTCCATTGGATTGGTCGAGTATAACTCTGAAAGTTTCATCAATCCTTAAAATTGTGTATTTTTTTATAGTGATTGTGTGTTTCGTTTTCCTTAAACCGATTCAATATATTGATGGATGAACAAACAAAAGGAAAATGAACCAGGAGGTAAATAAAATTGTATTTAATTCACAATCTGATCTGACGTTAGGTTGAATAACGGCCCCTCTTCTTTGAAGATACCAGAGATGGTGAAAAACCTTCAGCACATGTCAAAAATCTCTCTCAGCAAGTTTCCCTCAACTCAAACAGTTAAATTAATTTAAAAAAAATGAAAACATTCCTCTCTAAACATTCCTTGCTGCCATCAAAATCAACGACAGGTGGCAGCACTGGTAAATCAAATCAAGACATGGCAAATTCAAAAACCGAATTAGAAGAAGCAACTATCGAAAGTGCACTTCATGATCCGAAATTACTAACTGTTGGTTCCGAACCTTCCATGAGTAAACAAATTTCCAAATCTCAAGGTCAATTCGATGATGGAATTTTGAAACGAGCCGAAAAGAGTTTTGGAGGTTTTTTCAAAGCATTGAGGAATGAGAAGGATGACAATCAGAAAAAGAAGAAACCAAACAAATTTTCCAACTCTCTGCATAATATAAACAAGATGACTGATGACGTGACTAGTCCAAAAACAAGTCAACCTAATTTACAAAAGAATGGTACTGGTTCATTTCTCACTCTTCCCAATTTAAAAGCACCAGATGATCAGAGATTAAGTATTACATCTTATGACAGTAGTTGTCATTCAATGAGTCAGGGAAATTTAGAAGAATTGTCTCCATCACCAAATGCTCAATATTTTCATAAGAGAAGAGAAGGGGAGAAATCATTGGATGATTTGTCGCCAGATGTATTGGGGTATATCATTAGCTTTTTGCCATCTAACTTGGAAATTGTTAAGGAATATTATAGAGATTCGTATAGTCAATTATTAGAAATTAGAAAGAGAGCTAAACTTTCAATGAATGGAAAGAATAAGATTGAAGCGATTAATAGCAAACAAAAGAAGGCTCTCAAAAAGTTGCTCTATTCTAAAAAGGAAGCAACTCGATCTTTTGGTGTATTTTCACTTTGTTTTACGAAACGATATTTCTATGAAGAGTTATTCGAAAGGGTTTCATTCTGGCAAAGTTTATGTGAGGTTTGTAACAGGATTGACTTGAGAAGTTGGGATTCTTTCTGTCAAAAAGTTGATCAATCACATGATGATAAGGAACAAATTGACATGTGGCAGAATATTTACAGATATTACAATGAATTTTCTGCCAGATGGGAAATTCATCCAGATTTTGTGCATTCAGTATTCAAGATTTCTCAAAATGATTTGAAAATTAAGAGAAGTTCCAAAAAGTCAAAACTCAACTCAAGTCATCTTGGACACTTGATTGAATATAAGGATGAATTCAAGAGCTTGTTGAATACAGGTTCCAAAAAAGATTCATTATGTGCCATTTCATCCAATTCATTCACTCCTGGTAACTTGTACTATATAGAATGTGAATGCAAGTTTAGTTCAATTTCTTCAAGATTAGCCATAGGTATCATGCCAGATACAGATTGTTTCTTTAAGGAGCATCAAGATCCAACAGCTCACAATATGGACTATTCCTTCACCAGCTTTGATGACACAACCTCTCCATTGAAGAACATTTGCAGAAACTCTCTCAATATGGCTCAAAACATTTCACTCAACTTGTCCAATGTTCATTCACCATTCAATCCAAAAGAATACACCTCTCCTGATATGCTCTGTCTCTCCATGCTTGAGAATATGGAAGATTCCCAACTCTTCCTCTCAGGAGACAAGATTAGTATCATTATCGACTATGCCCACACTGAAAAGAATGTTCTCAAATTGTACTATTGTAACAATTGGGATAGCTCAAAAGAAAGGACTACCTTTGCAAAATCCATCGAGAGAATTAAACTTTACGATAGGACAAGAGCTGAAGGTCAATTCGCTAATTATCTTCCTCAAAATTTAGCTCTCCAAGATGATAAGGTGTTGAATTACTTGATTAAGGATGAAATTTCACAAATTCAAAAGGAATGTAAAAAGAATTCTTCAACAACAACAACCACAGAAGACAATGTCAATCAATCATTTGAAGATAGAATTAGTGAACCATTCAAAAAGTACAGTTCCAGACATGTTTATTTCCTTTCCAAATATAGAAATTCCACAGAACAAAATTATCAATATCCGAAAGGATATAAATCACATGCAAGACGTGAAATTATTTCATTTTTCAAAGTTGATGAAAAGAATGAAAGTTCACATCCAATCAAATCTTTGAGTTCTGCATTTGATCCGACTAGGGAACGTCCAACTATTTGTACAGCTGACTTGTACTTGCCAAATATCAAACTTTGCATGTCAAGTCAAGAAGTTGGAGATTCTGTCAAGATTGTGAAACCTTCACTTCCTTATCCACCTTTCTTTTATCATTTATTATCACAAAAAGAATAAGAAACCTAACTAATCTAACCATGTTGAACTCACTAACTTTATAACTCAAATAACAAACTCACCACAACTTAATAAAAACCTCAATCTAACCCTTCAAATATTCAGTCTCTTTATATCATAATCTAACCGAAATAACCAACAAAAACAATCAAAAAACAAAACAAAAGAAATGCCACAACTTGAAGTTCACGTAATTAAGGGCGTAAATTTACCCAAGATGGATGTTGGAATTGGCGCCAAAAGTGATCCCTACGTTGTGATGAAGATTGGCAAGTGCAAACATCAAACCACCATTAAGAAGAATACTTTAGATCCGATCTATAATGAAACCTTCCTCTTTACCTTTGAAAATAAGGGAGAGGCTACCACCTCCGCTACCAAATTAAAATTACAAATGTTTGATTATGATAAGTTAACAAAGGATGATAAGATGGGAAAGGCTAGTATTGTTCTGAGTGGATTAAAGAAGGGAGAAGTAACCAAGCATACTATCAAGATTGGTCCGAAGGGAAATTTACTTATTGAATTGAGAGCCTTAGATTTTGGTTTGAGTGCTGATGATGATGATATTGAACAAGATATTAAGAAGGCTTGTTATTATTACTTTAAAACACCAGTTGATGAGCAGGGAAATAACAATGAAATGGAATCAGAGGCCATTCAAAGTGCAGCTTTTGATGAGAAATTAATTGCTAATTATTTAGAGTGGCAAATTCAAACGCCCGATGATGAAATCACAACCTTTGTCAGATCTTCATTGGTGAATGGTGGTTGGTTCAGAGTGATGAAAGGCCAAATAGATGACAATTACTACTATTACAAGTATGCTGGAATTAATGATGAAGGTTTTGAGGAGTATGATCAAGCCACTGAAGAGGAATTGACAGATTTGGATAATGATATGAAACAGTGGAAGTTAGAGATGGAATATCAAGTCGATGAAAGTGAAAGGAAACAATTGTATTTTGTGACTGAATATTTGGATAGTGCCACTGGAGAATATTATGCTGTCTATTCTGATAAGCAACATCTATAAATTGTTATCAAATTAAATTGTTGAAGTTGACTTTGTTGGTGTCACGTTAAGAACTTAAAAGTGACCAATCTACAGATAATAGCTTAATAGATGGGTATTATACAACAGCGAACTGTACAGTAATAGTTCAATGATTAGTTGTGAAAAGAATCACGGATAAAGATGATTCTCGACGAAAGCTTGCCATCTTTTTAACACAATGGCAAGTCAATCTACCAATTCCACACTGAAATATAACATTGTTATCGGTTCGAATAGATTAGGAAGGTATATGTCAGATGCAAAAGTTACTTTCCAAATAAATAAGAAATGCAAGTTCTATAATGAGCTACTAGTTGACTTAGATGAATTCGAAATTAGCCACCCATTTGTTTTTGGACCCACAGTATTTGATGTTGGATCTTTCTTTCTCGAGCCTTTATTGTTCTCCTTCTCAATTTTTACAGGTTTCTAATAAATATATCATCTCTTTCGAATAGGTTTTAGAGACATTTCTACCTCATCTCCATGAATGTATCTTTGAATAAAAGCCCATTTTTATGTTTCTCTGATTCAGGGTGATGTGTTTCTTGATTTTATTTTCATAAAGTTATGTCAGTTTGCAAACGCCAAATAAAATCACCTTGATCCTAATTTGGAATACTGACAAGTGACTGGGCATGAAAATGCATGACTTAGTTGGCTGACCAGCATCAAAAGCAATCACTTAGTTTCCTTTTGAAATGTTTTAAAGTCTCCAACAATACACAATACAAAAAAACAACATTACATTTATTCGAAACAATAGTTTATTAGAAAGTATGCATCACAATAGATCAGAAAGTGAACCAACAAGAATACAATCTATCCGATTGCCTACTCATGATCGAAGAGGTCAATCTATGGGAAATTCTCCACAATCACCTTTAAACATACTTTCGTCTAGTACTCCAAGATATTCTAAACGAAAGGAAGAACGAACAGTCAATCTAGACCAATATTCCTTCAAAACACAAACTAATCCAACACTTTCCCAACTCTTACTCAAGCTTGGTCATGAAATATTCGAAAATTGGGACGAATTCTGTGGAAACTTGGCACTTCAAGCCAGAACCTTCAAATCTTCATCAAAATCCGATCAGGAAACTAAACCATTCTCTTCCCAACCATGTACTCTACTCAATAGAATGTTCTCCTACGAGAATGTCTTTTCAAAACTAACCATAGAACAGCAAATCCATTTAATCACCAATTTCATCACAAACTATTCCTGTTATGAGGTGAATGGTTCGATAAATATGAGAATTCCAACACATCTGTACAAGTATGTGTTAGATGAGGAGGAGCACATTACGAGATCACGTTCTCCATCTTCACCTACTCATCATGTTTCCAATTTTTCACATCATTCGAATAATGATAGATTTTCCAATATTAAAGGAAGAGCTCCAATGAGCAGGAGAATAGTTCCACAACAGGTATCAGTCCTTTCAGAAATGTATTTCCAATACGATGAGGAGAATGACAGATGCGATTCAATGATGGTTTTGGCCTTTTTATTGGATGTGGTTTTGAGAGGTTGTGTCCAGAAGGAGTTGACCACAACTTGCATGGACATGAGAAGTGTGGAAACAATTCTTTCTGAGAAATCTGAGCATCATGGAGATGATTCACCTTGTTTAGGAAGGGATCAAGATGAGGAGGTCAATAGTTATCATTGGAGAGAGTATGTTTGTGATGTTTTGAGGCAATTGGTGGTTGGAAGAGAATCGAATAGAGATTCGTTTGATGAGACAGATCATGGAAATGATGTAGATATGGAAATGTCTGCATTTTCAAATGACATGTCAGTTTGGGATGCTTTAATAATGAGAATTTTCAAGAATTTTCTTGATTTTAATCAAAATGACAAGCTGTCACGTGTTGAAACAGTTAAGGAACAATGTAAGCGATTGAAAAAACATTTCAAGAATAGTGCCAAGAATGTTTATCAAGTTCTGCAACACGACATGTGTCGTTTGGCATTCGTCTGTCAAAATGCCACACTATTCCAACCAAATTTCAGAACTACTGCCGAAAAATATATCGACTCTCTCAGAAAGGAAGATAAAATGAAAGATCTTCCATTGAGTTTGGAAATGAGTGGCGAGCTACCTTTCATTACCATTTGTTATTGGCATACCTTGATGTGTAGAGGAGTACATGCTTATTTATCACCTCTGGAAAGAGTGAAAGCATTCCACAGAGTGGTGGAGAAGGCAATCTTTCCAATCAAACATATTTCACCAAAGAATCCAACAGAACCTTCTCATGTTTCATTAATCTTGTCAAAATCTGTACAATCATTCTTGGAATTATTCAAATAAAAATAATAATAAATAATTGAGAGCGTTTTATTTACAATCATATATTTTTCAATAGTATGATAATGAAGATTTCGAACATCTTGAATTAGTCCTTAATTACATGTTCATAATCTTTGGTGTGTTCAAATTCATAATCTAAATGTACATAACATCTTTCAACATCTGGTAATGATTCAATCTTCTTTTGCAATGATTCACCAACATCGTGAGAGTCCAAGAGTGGAGTTTCCTTTGGAAGGACAACATCAATCTCAACAATCATGTTAGCTCCAGAGTAGTAGGCCATTACTGAATCAACTTGTGTAATTAAAGGACTATGATTCAAGGCCATAAATGTTAATTTTTGAATATATTCCTTGTCTGCAGTCAAGCCAACCAGTTTTGTAATGTGTTCCAATGATTCCTGAATCCAACTCTTAATAATATAAGTACTCAAAAGAACTGCACCAATAGAATCTAACCACCACAAGTAAGTACTCAAGAATAATGAAACAAGTAACAAGCTGTTCGATAAGACATCATTTCTATGATCGAATGCGTAGGCAATTACAGATGGTGAATGTTTGACTCTTCTGCAAACCAAATGGAGAGCCAATTTGATGAGAATAGTTGCCAACAAGACACCAATACCATACCAATAGAAAATTGAGGAGAGATATTTTGGAATCATAATTCCAAACATCCATTCAACCTCAGCATTGGAATCAGCAGAGCTATTATTATTGTAAACATCGCCAGTAATGAGACCTGTTACAATTTGAGATATACCTTCCTTGATAATTTGTAAACTTGCTGTACACATGCAAGTTGCAAAGATAACAAATCCAATTGGTTCCAATCTGTTTCTTCCAATTGGGTATTGTTCTTTCTTCTTCTGTACAATGAAGTAATATAAATAATCAAACCAGACAATAAATCGAGAGCTGAATCAATTGTAGACGTAATAACTGAAAGGGAAACTGACAAGACACTCGCAGAACATTTCAACACAAATAAGCAAACATTAGTCCAAAATGACAAGTGAATGCACCAATATTCCAATCGTTTCATTGCAGGTGAAACTTGTTCTTCCTGTTTGAATGCATCTTCATTCATAACAACAGATCTTCCTGTTAAATCACCTTCACTGGTTGTTTCATCTGCATGTTCCAATTTTGACTTGTATAGTTTTGCATACTCATCAACCATTTCATTTTGCTTTTCGTAAAACTCAACTACCTTCTTCTTTTCAATATTGGATGTATCAATCAGTGGAAATTGCTTAAAATTTGATTGCCAATCCCTTGTAGCATGTTCCACATACGACACATTTACCTTGGGAACTGAAATTGGATTAAAATTTGGACTGGAACCAATTCTATGCGTCATCATTTGTTCAGATGAATTTCCTCCTTCACCATTAGCAGCAGTAGCAACAATTGGTTTATCATTATTCATGTCCACAACTTCAATCATTTCTTCATCATCTGTTGCAGCAAGTTTGGTCTTTTTCTTTTTCGCATAGTGGCCATGATTAATTCCCTCCTCTAATATTCCTTCCGACATTTTTAAAGCTACTGTAATGAACGCACAAGTATATTTTTGTTATGAAAGTGTTGCGGCTTTGTTTTTGCACAAATTCTTATTGCGCAATTATTTCGTAAGTGTTGGAGTTCTGGAGCGATAATGATGAATAAAAGGCAAATAATCAAATAAATGGGTAATAGCAACACTAACATTGTTGACTAATATGTGAAGTGCAGATATGAATGCTCGTTTTCAACAAGGTTTTTGAATAAGATTCCAATCACTATTAATCATTTCCTTTCGAGCAATGTGTTCTAGAACGTTTTGTAGATGCATTGCTTTCCAGAACCAATTATCATTCATACCACTATAAAGATTGTTGCAAGTTGGTGGCAATTTTGTTGAAATTGCACTGAGAAATAGTTTTTAAATTCATGGATAATTAAATTCCAAAACAGAACTATTCCAATTAAAAAATTCAACGTAAAATCCAAGATTTTTCATATCTTGCACATAATCCTTCACCAGAGAATGACTCTTATAATCAATAGAAAGAAACTCCTCACTTTTAAACCATTCCAATTGTTTAGGTAGTTTCATACCTTCTGCCAAAGATGCTTGGACCTCTTCATCATCTGAAACATCTTGAACCTTGTTTGATTTTCTATTGCTATTTTTTAAAGTAAGATTATCCACTTCATCTTTCCACCAAAATTGATAACCCAAATATCTAAACTTTGGAATAATTTCTGTAGCAAAAACTCCTTGATTATTATTCAAATAGTACCAACTTCCAATATATGCATTAAACCCTTCATTCATTAATGCATTTTCCTCAGTTGCCCAGAATGGATTATCCTCATTGAGTGTAGTATGTATTAAGTGTTTCAATTGTTTTTCAAAATTTTCATTATTCGAACAATCTGATAATGGATCCAATAATTTCATTAATTTCCTATTCTTTTGATTGTAAGGCATTGCCTCTTCCATTTCAATCCACTTTTCAATGATGGCATTTGTGGCACTATAGACGAATATTCCAACTGGACACAATAGAATATCAAATAGTAATTTTCCTTGACAATTTGATAGATATCCCACATTATCGATGTGATCTTGTACAACTCCGATCATATCCTCACTATAATTGTAATATCAAAATTAATATTAAATAATTATTTAAATTAATTACCTTGATATTAAATTGGCCATATTAATAGGAAGTTTAGTCTTTCTATCAATTTCAATCGGATGACAATGAAAAGTATACGGAACATCATCATGAACCTCACATAGTGTATAATCTAATTGTCTTCTTCCCTTCCTAATTGATGAAGATGCTTGTTCTTCATCTAATTGCTTTTGTATCGTTAGAATTATTACTTCATCTATTTCCGAAAGAGTTTCATCATTATGATCATTAATTTTCTTTTTTTTACAAGTTTTTTCTTCTTTCCTAATTTTTTTTTTTTTTTTTTTGGTGATTTTCATAATCAAAATAATAATATAATACCAGCTTGAGTACCCAAAGTATTCAAAACAGTATCAACATCACCAGAATAAACAAGAATTCTAATTTGAGGAAGCAACTTGGTATAGAATGGCAACATGGTAGTATAGATGGTGGTGTAATTAATGAAGGTTGAACAAACTTGCCATCCATTTGGATTACCAATATGAGTAGCACCAATGGCTGATCTAACAGCTGGAGTATTGAAATAGGAAATGACAGAGTGATCTGGAACACAAGGTGAATCACTTTCGTCACCAACAATAGAGAAACTAGATCTTCTTGATGTAGCTCTGTGAGTGTGAAGTTGGAAGAGTGGATGATTCTTAGAGTTGATAGAACGCTTTGGCATGTTTAAACCGTTATCACCCAACCATGTGCAGCTAAATATTTTGTTGACCAAAAGATGAGAAAATTCCAATAATAAATTCCAATAATAATTCCAACAATTCAATTTTCATGAATTTTCAAACATTTTCAATAACATTGTTCACGTTAATATTGATATCAAATTACTTGGATAACTTACGAGTCATAAATGTAATATGGATTCAAATGGGTCAAGGAAGCATAAACTTTTGACAAGAATGCAGAACAATCAGCACTGTTTTGATTAGCATAAAAATTACCCTTGCAACTAACAAAACCAGCATTGTAATCTTCAATGGTAATCAAACTGTGTTCCTTATAGAAGAGAGGAACAGAGTTGGCATCTTCTTCACCATCAGTAACACCATTACCAACCAAAATACCTGCATGAAATTATATTAGTATAAATTGAAATCAGAAACATACCTTGCAAGTTAATCTTTGGTAATTCACCTTGTTGATTTCCTTGTAAAATTCTGTAAGCAGCAGATGGAACATAAACTCCACCATATGATTCTCCAGAAATAAAGAATGGATTCTTGACATATTGTGGGAATCTAGAGAAGAAATCTCTCATGGCTCCATTCATATCATTGGCAGCAGTAATATCGGTGATAGACATATAATCAGCAGTATTGTCACTATAACTATAACCCTATTTAGTTGTTTAAATCATGAACAAACTCTCTATGTAACAAAAACTTACAACACCAATTGGTTGTTCCAAATAAATAATGTTAACTCTCTTATTCCAAGCAAATGGATTGCTAACAACAGTTTTACCATCAGCTAACACAACAAAAGGTCCATGTTCCGATACCATTCCGTCTATTGTTGAAATAGTCATTAGATGACATTGTTAAAACTTTAAATTTTCACAATTTTCACAAAATACTAACCAATTGAAGAGCAACCTGGGCCACCATTTGTCCACAAAACCCTATTCATTGTCAAAAGGATGATAATACTGAAACAACTTACACTGGTGCTGTAGCTGGATTTTCTTGACATTCCATGAACCAATAAAACAAATGGTGTTGAGTAGAATTTCCATTCAAATAGCCAGTGTAACTCTTGAATGTTATTGGTTGATTATAACCAGGCAAGGAAGTAACAAGATGATCCCTCGAGGTTTGTCCCATAACAACCTGAGCATGCAAGAACATCAACAGAGCAAGGCTTCCGAAGACGAGTAACAAAGTTCTGGAAACGTTTTTGCATTTTTTTTAAATTCAAGTAGCCGGCTATTGGTTGGCGGGTGATTTTTTCAGTGCTTTTTGAGGCAGGCAAAATATCTCAAGAATTTCCAATGTTACGGCTTTCATGTTGGGAGATGCTTTTTTGAAACTCCGGAGATGGAAAACAAAATTGTTAGTAATGACCCTTGAGTATCTTGTTCGTTATCTTCAAATAATATTGAAATACATCTATGATTCCGTTTTCCAAACATCTTAATTACAGATATTTTTTTCATTGTAGGGTGATATTTAAGAGGTCACAGCAATCACAATAGCAACGCTTTTCTCTTGTGTATGGGACAATCATTTGGTTGTCGAGTTGCTTATCGTTATCCTTAGAAGATTGAAGAAGCATCAGAATTTGTTTAATCCATTCTTCTTGTTTCCTATCTCTTTCTTCTTGTTTTCTATCACGTTCATCTTGCTTTCTATCCCTTTCTTCTTGTTTCTTTTCAAGCTTATTAACTTTCAATAATCTTATTTAAAACCGAAAGGATTAGGGAATTATTAAGTTTTAACATGTCGAGTGAATTCATTTTTTTCTATTATAGATTTAGTTTATTTAATATGGGTAAGTTGTAGGGACTTTCACTGTACAATATTTGAAATGTGGGGGATTATTGGGTCTTTTCAAGAACTCTTTTGATTTCTTCGACTGTTTATCACGAAAATTGGGAATGTGTCAAATCAAGAAATATACAAGTAAAGAAGCATTTCAAAAGTTATGAGTAGAGCACAAATTTACAACTTGATTCAATACAGAGATCTTTTAAGTCATGTTTCAGATTTAGCTTTTCATGATGTTGCTTGACATTCGAAATAATCTTATTTATGCCTGTATGAAGTGAAAAGAACTATTTGGTTTCAGTCCTGTTTTATAAAAGAGAGCAATACCAATTTTTAATCTCCTCTTCATTTGCATCCTTTTCGAAAAAACTATTGAAGGTAAATTGTAATTGAATGAACCACACTGGTACATAAATATGTTTGAAATTCTTACAGTCAATCTCCACAAATACTGAGCGTCTATATTCATACGCTTTCTGTACAGCATCTTTCAAGCATACTGGTTTTCTTTCGTAGTGAGAATAATTCTTTTCTGAATGTAATCCTAAAACTATTCCTGTATCAGTATTATTAGATTGTAAACCCGCTAAGAACCATTCATCTAATTTGTTGAATGTCGATTCATGATCCATTGAAAATGCAAATAAACATTTCACATCATATTCTTGATGCCATTTATCTTCAATCATTTCACTCTTGGAGTAGAATCTTTCAACTCCATTTGTCTCCCAAATCTGATGCTTACAACGATTCTCCTCATTGGGAATTGTACATATTTTTGAAAAGTAATAAGGCCCAATACCAACATTTTCCCTAAATTTTCCATGTTGAATAAAAGTTCCCAAAGTTGATTTTCCAATACCACTATCTCCTAAAATCATATAATTAATTGTTTGATCTTTGTGAGCTATTTCAAAATTAGGAAAAAATAATCGATAGAAATTCAACAATTCCAACTCGTTAGGATTGAGAATTTGTGAAATTTCTTCTGTATTTCTTTCCGGATCATGATTTCCCAATTTAAAAGCCAATTTTAACAAGTGTAATCGTATGAAATATTTTGCATTTCCAATTAATTTTACATGATCACTATTCGAATTTTCCGCGTTTTGATAAATTGAAATATTTAAATCTGATTTCTCGCCATTACAAAATTTACAAATATCATCACTAATAACAATGCAGGAATTTCTAATCAAGTTGTGAATATTCCGATTAACAGTGAGGAGAGAAGTTAAAACATCAATCGGTTCTAAAAATTGAATAATCTCCAACCAAGCAAGATCTTGCGCCATTTTTTTTGTAATGAATTAACACACCAACACTCACAGTCAACCACAATAAAATCTAATGAAATATCTTTCTCAATAAAATCCAAATTCCAATTATAGTTTGTCTGAACCACCTCTCAATGCTAATTCTACTACTCCATCTCAATAGCACAAACCAATATTCCACATTCCACAATTCTCCACATCAAGTACAACTCCAACTTCGGATCACCTCTCTACAAAATCAAAAACTTCCAACACCCACTTTCCAAGTGAACCAAAAATCAATCCTCCATAAAAAACAATAGGATTACATAATATTCAATATACAGTACACTGAAGCAAGCACACTTCATCATAATCGCGCATTATTATTTCACGAATATACTGAATATACTGCCGTGTCATTTCATGAGTGGACAATTCATGCATAACTCCTTTTTACATTGCTAACAACCCATCATATCAAAAAAAGACCCAATACAACAATCAACAGCCAGTTAGTTGCCTTCATCCTCAACACACAACAAGCCTTTGATTTTTCGCGCTTTTTTTCTCTTGTTTTAATTTCCCTCCACAAAGCTCCTGTAAATAATTCAATATTTCATCAAAGAGCACACTCAATCTTTTTGCGTGAGTGAAGAAAGAAGAAATTAGTGTACAATAGTGGTTTTCCCGACATATTGAAAGTATGAAACGGGTTGGAATTTCCCAGAGGAAGATCCATCATTTGATTTTAATTTTGATTTTCCTTGTCTTGTTTGTGATTAATAATTATGAATTATTAATTAATAATCATAATGCTGATTTGGGATCATCACCAGAGGCAGTGTTCATGGGAGGTCTTGTTAATGGTGCTTCTTATCGATTTTTAGGTGAATTAACCAATTCAACCAAAACAAATGTTTCTGCAGTCTATGTAGATGCACAATCAGGTCAATCATTCACTAATTATACTGTATCGACTTCAACTTCAACGATTGGTTTTGGATCATTTTCATATACCTATGAAAGTGATGAATTTTCATGGCAAATTGTGATGGACAATGAATTGCCTTCATTTACCAATACGAGTAGTAGTATTTCATTGAGATATTATCGATTGGTACATAAGAATATATTGCTGACTGATTTATCAAAGAATTTATTTATTAGTGTGGAGAATATTTCGACAGTGTTGACTCCTCTCAATCTGTTGAATGGATCTAATGGATTGGATATTAGTGTGAATGGAATGCTTATTAGATTGAATGGAACAACTAAGGGAAAGTACTCCAATTCATCAAAATTGGTGGATATTCCTGAATTGTTTACATCTTCCTATTCATTACAATTGTTTTCAATTCAATTGAATACATCAAAATTACAAGATAATAGTACCTATCCTGCAGTGGTAGATCCATCGAAAATTTTGGTCAATTACACTCAACTCAAAGGAAAGAATCCAACATATTCCTACCAGGTTCTCGAATCAGTGAAGGAATATATCAAGGTTCTTTCAGTAACCACTGTTTCATTGAAGAATTTGTGCAGTTCTTCCTCTCCTATTGTGGCCTTTACGTGGGGCTCTTGGAAATTGTGGTTCGTTTTGGCCATTGTCATTCTAATGTTGCTCATGCTTGTGGCTTCATGGTGGAGGCCATACTTTATTGTTTTCATGACTTTGGTCATTTTGAATCTTTCAGGAATAATTAACCTTACACAAACTCTGAGTGGTTTCTCTAATGATGGTATGCTGACAGTCTTGCTGCTCTTCCCTATTGTCCAACCATTATCGGAGAATTCATTAGTATTGAGAGGATCCAAGTTAGTATTTGGTACAGCCAAGTATGGTTTATGGTTGTGTATGCTTAGATTATGTTTGGTTATTTCAGTAATTAGTCCTTTCATTAATAATACTCCAATTGTCGTTACAGCCCTTCCAATTATTGTAAGTTTATTATGAATATTTCTCTTATTTTGTTTCTTCTATAATATTTTAATATTTATTTCATTAAAATAGAAAGATTGGGCCAGAGAAAATAACATTGCTGCCTCCAAATTCTTAATGGCCATGTGTTATATTACAACAGCTGCAGGCTTAATGACCTTGATTGGTACCAGTACAAACATTGTGACCAATGGTCTATTTACTGCCTACGGTTATGAGGCTTTCACATTCTACGAATTTTTCTACATTGGATCAATTTTGACATTTATTACAATCATTTATTTGTGTACATATGGATTGTGGGTCTCTCCAAATAGAAAAGGTGGTATGTTTAGATTGGCCAGAGAAAGAGGTGAACAATTCTTGACAAAACTTGCAGTCGAAAGAAGGAATTCACCTTTAATTGGTAAGAACAAGACCAAAGTTATTACTTATTTGGGATTGGACAAGTTGGAAGTTGTTGAAATTATCAGAAAAAAGACCAAACAAGCACCAGCCGCCACACCATCCAATGACCGATCGAATACTGATTCACCAACTAGGGTGGAGGTGACCACAATTATGAGTTCAAACGATGATGACAATTTGGAACATATTGTGCCAGTTCCTGACGATTTGACCATTCAACTCTATGATACCATCATTTTCAAAGGTCATCCAACCAATATTTTAAAACTCCACTCCATGGTTGGTGTTTCACAAAATATTGAACAAGATCCAAAGGAAGAATCCAACATTTTGCACACCATGTTGGGAACTGAAAATTTACAAATCGATACCAATGTAAATAATGCAAACAATACAGAAAAGAAGAGTCCACTTTCTCCAAGAAAGCCATCAACTGCTGAAGAGAATGATCAAGAAGTTGTTGTGGAAATTAGTGATAGTGAGGCTGCTTCTACCAATGATTTGATTATTGGTGAGACAAATTCTACAGAGGATCAATTTTCCTCTGCACCACCAATTCCAAAAACCTCATTGAAAAATAAGATTAAGGAACAAAATCTTCATGAAATGGTTCTCAAAAAGTCAGTTGAAGAAGAAGAAAAGAGAAAGTCTTCTGTTGAAGAAGAGACTGAAATGGAGGAAATACAAATTCCAAATGATGTGGAAATTCCATCAAACCCTACTGATTCAGAAAAAAGAATAGACACAATTGACAATACAGAAAATAAGACAGTCGACACTACAACTGAAAGTAAAAAGAAGGAGGATGCCTCTGAAGCAGAATCTGAGAATGAACCAGAATTTTTCGAAGTGGTCATTAGTACCTTCAACCCATGCATGGGTGAATTATACTCTGATTTTGAAAAGAGATATGGAGTTGTCATTCTTGCAGTTCGTCACAATAAGGGTCTCGAAACTAAAACAGATATCACTGATTTCAAGACTACAAAGGTTAAAGCAGGAGATACTTTATTACTTATTGGAAAGGCTGATTTCTATTCCAAGTGGCATGAACTAAGGATTTCTATGTCATTTCCAGATGTAATGTTTCACCAAAGGAGAAGAGCAAACATCAAAAATTTATTGTCAAGATTCCATTCACAAAGAAATCAGTCAACTTGTGGTGGTGGGAACACTTGATTTTCCCATTCTTTATTGCAATGATTGCTGTTGCCATTGCTGGATATTCAATGCTTCAATGTGCTATGGTTACTTTGTGTGTTGTAATTATTTTCAGATTAATCAATCCAATTAAGGCAATTGAATCTATCGAGTGGCCACTTATTGCCTTGATCGGTTCTAGTTTTGGTATTGGTACTGCAATTACTCAATCAGGTATGGGTGAGGCTCTTGCAGAATTATTAAGATTGATGAATGTTCCAGTTATTCTACTTCCAGCATTTGTCGTTTTCATTACTCTAGTAGTGACTGCTGTCATTACCAATAATGCTGCTGTGGCTGTTTGTTTCCCATTGGCTATGGCTATTGCTAGATCGTACGGTTTAAATCCTCGATGCTTTGCCATGTGTGTCTGTATTGCTGCCTCCTCTGTATTTGCCACTCCAATTGGCTACCAATGCAATATGATGATTATGGGACCTGGTGGTTATTCCTTTATCGATTATGTGAAAATTGGTTTACCATTGACAATTATTTACTTTTTCGCCGTTAGTACATTTGTTCCACTCATTTGGGGATTGGAAGTTCCAAACTTTTAAAATATTTGAAAATATTACAATATTAGAAATAATTATTTATTTTGAAATATATATCACTTTTGGATAATATACAAATAGTTCAAACTTCTTTCCTTTTACAGAAAATCAAACAGCTCCAAATAAATACTGTTAATACAATTGCCAAACAACACAATACAATACAAGCAATTCCTCCTCCTTTGAGACTTGTTTGAAGTGCCAACAATCTGTCCACTTCATCCAAATTTATAATTGGTTTCACAGAGAGTGTCACATTAGAACTCAACACTCCACTAATCAAAGTAGAATTATTCGAAAATTGATTATTCAAGTTATTGAGATACCACTCTGTTTCATTCATGTAGCAGATTCCTTTTCCCAAATTAATGCTTGTCAATTCAATAGTCGAAAATAATCGATTAGTTTCAAGAGTGGTATTTAATTGTGGGAAACGATCATCCTCAATTCGAATCAAACTTGCACATTTTTTCACTTTACAAACATTCGTATAATAAGTCGTCGATCCACAATAATAAAAACTATCCACACATTTTGCAGTAACATTCAACACTGTACAATTCATAACAAATTGATCCCTCACCATACTTTCTCTTTCAATTGAAACCACAACTTTCGAATTGGGTGAACAACATTCGAATAACAATCCAGCACTCGCACCCAACAATCCAAGTACCAAGGCAGGTAAAACAAGCACTCCAACCACCAATAAGAACGTCCAATGCTTCCTCCCGAATGCATTCTCCAACGAGTGAGGAATACTTGTCGGTCTAGTGCCCAAATTAACAACGACCGTAGTGGATTGTGCAATTTGTGCGTTTTGACCTGCAGAGGCCTCCCGTGGTGGGATGGCTGCTGGATTGGAATGCGAGGTGGAGGGAATGTGGGCTGGTAGAGTAGACAATTTTTTTAAAGTTGTTTTTTGATGAATTTACAAAAATACTTTACAATAAATTTCTATAATTGATCTACTAGTAGATCAGTATTGATTTATCGTTGATGAGGGAGGACTATTAAACATGATTAACACTTGAATAGTAATAAACCACTGCTTCAGTTTGTTGCGCAGCATTCGAAGTATTTCTATCCGAATCTTGTTCATAATTCTCCATTGCAGTAGAAGAATACTCAACTGTTGAAGCTTCTGTATATCTACGTGAATTCTCACCTCTATCTCCCACATTATCAGCATTTTCATTTTCCAATTGATCACTACTTGCATTACTTGTTGAACGATATGGATTCTTTCCATTCAAAACATCCAAAACCTTAAAACAACAATTAGAACTCCAATCTCCTTCTGAAATTGTCTTGTGAATTCCAAATGCACAAATTGGTAAGACACAAAATACTAAAATGAGACCAACAGGGACCAAAATGAATGGAAGAATGCAATTGACATCACATTGGTTGACTGCAGTGGTTGATTGAGTGGAATTGGAATTGGTTTCAGTTAGGACATTCAGAAATTGTGTTGAAATTTCGTTAGCTGAAACTATTAGAATCGAATGAGTTGACGAATGAATGAGCATGAATAGTATAAAGGAGAGAATTAAATATTGTTTCCATTTCAATAACTGAAACTTTTTCTGCAACAATTGTGATTTCATATAATTTCTTCTTGTTTTTTGAATTTTCCCTTTTTCATATTCATCACATTTGTATTGTTGTAATTTCTTCAACTTATTATTGGTAATAATATTAATAATCCTATTCCTTCTTGTAGTGTCATCTTGATCATCGGAATTACAAGTTATAGTAGAATTAATACTACTGTCATATTGTGGTTGTTGCTGAGAGGATTCTCTTCCATGAATTGTCACACTTGATGAATTCTCCATCACAGTTGTGGCCCTATCATGACATTGTTGGTGGTGTATGAACATTTTTTGTTTGTTGTTCATGAAATAGAAGAGACTATTGTGACACAAACAACAACTTGCATTAATAACGGCATTGGGTGGAGTTGAAGTTCGATATTGTGCGGCCTCTAATTGTCAAAAATAGTTTTGTTTTATTATTTCATGATCCTCACAAAAACGATAACAAGTTATTTGGAGTTCGATAACAATTAGTGAGTTTCAGTTGTTGTGGTGGTAGCTTCTGTTTGTTGAGATTGTTCGTTTGTTGTTTGATTAGTGGCAGCACCAATACGTTGTTGAATCATATTAACGACAAAGGCTGGATCAATAACGTGTTCGAAAATTAAACCAGATCTTTCCATACCCTTAGAATTGACAGTCTTCAAGTAAATTCTATTGTCTTCAGCCCAAACACTCTTAATCTTTTCATAATTGACACTGACCAAGTTCATTCTCAAACGAAGTGGCAATTCAATAACTCTAACAATACGTTCAGAGGTGATCAAATAGTGAACACTTCTTCTCTTGAAGAGAGCAAACCAAGTAATGAGGGCAATAACACCCAAAGTAAAGTACAAATGCAAGAATCCACTGAAAATCTTGAGTTTGAAAATAGAGATACCAGCATGGAGAGTACCATAGGCAATCAAACCAATAACGAATAAAATAAGGGCAACCTTGGCAATGACACACAAGATACGTCCAAACTTTCTCTTACCATTACAAGCACCATGTTTCTTACCGTGACATGAAATATTCTTCTTGGCTGGCTTTTCATACAATAAGAGAGTTTCAGTTGCCTTGGTAGCAGTTGATCTCATAAGTTTCCAGAACTTGGACAATCTCTTTTGCAATACTCTTTCTTGACGTGGAGTATTTTCCATCTGTAAAGTGGAAGAAGAGAGAAGAGTTCTAGACTTTGGTTCTTTTGGATCTTGAATAATAACAGCTGAAGAGGAAACTTCATCGAGTTTGTAAACTTCTCCAGTACCTTCAAATGGATTGGCAAAGTATTGTCTAATGAATCTATCACAAGAACGTCTACTCTTACCATCCAAAACCTTAAAACCAATAATTACAAAGATTACAGTAATAACTACTGAAAGAATCAAGAAACCTGGAATAGCACAACGAAGACTACGACGGAATCTACGAGCAACAGTTTCACGAGTGGCAATAACATCTTCATGGTTCTCATCTCCACGACGATCCTTTTGTGGTTGTCTATTGTCAGCAGGAGCAATTGATGAGGATGGTTGTTGTCCTTGTTTACCAGAGTCAGGTTTAGCTTGATCGTTTGGTTGACCAGATTGTGGTGGTGCTTGCTGATTATCATTAGATGGTGGTGCTTGTGGCTTTGAGCTTTCTAGGATTCTCTTTTCACCACGACCAGATTGTGGTGGTTGATGTTTGGAGTATCCTCCATGACCCTTTCCTGGCTTTTCCATATCAAAGAACATGTCCATAACTTCCATCATTCTCATTCTGTCTTCATCAATATAGCAAGAAATTTCACCAAGTTTAATAACACGATCTCTGCAATCTAAAGTTTGTTGTTGTAATGGATATGAACAAACTCTTGACATGATGAAGGATTTCTTGGCAATCTTTGGTGGTTTAGTGTAAGAGTCTGGTCTTGATCTCATTACATGTCTAATTTCTCTAGTGTGTCTGGCATGATTAGCAATTGAATGATGACCAGGATGGAATTCATCATGACCTGGACCACCAGGACCCAAGTTTCTGTGTGCAACTGAAACATTCAATTCGAGATAGTACACTCCACGATCATAGTCAAAGTGTACAACAGAGTTATCTTGGTCAGTATTGACCTGGCAAACGCTCTTTCTATAATTTAAATGATTGTCAGCACTCTTACCAATAGTTAAGAAGAATGCAATGGAGAGGAAAATAAATAAGAGTGAGAATACCCCAACAGCTCTTGGAATTCTTGTCCAAGTCTTACCCTTTAACGATTTCAAAAATCTTTTTTGTTGGGCATGTTTACAATTTCTCCACTTCCAGAGCCATGATCTACGAGGAGCTTGTTCTCTTTGTGGCAATGGAATGGTAGTATCTTGATTATTGGTAGTAGTAGTGGATGATGGAATTAAATTTTGGTTCATTGGAACTTCTTGTAATTCAACATCATTATGTACAATTGAAGATGGAATTGATGATGAAGGAGGAACGTAATTGAATGGAATTGGATTCATACCACTCCATGGATACATGGTTGGGAGGTTATTTGTAGTAGTTTGATTAGCTGTTGATGGAGTTGTGGAATTTGGTTGTTGTTGATGAACCGTATAATAGGGAACATATTGAAGATCTTCGGAAGCCCCATTCAATGATGGATATTGGGAAGTTGGTTGTTGTTGTTGATTATTCATCTTCACTACTAACAATATTTATCTCAACGTGATGACGATGATAATACAATTATTATTAACAAAGGAGATTTTGCCGTTGATGATAGTTCGCTATTTAAAAAATGTCGATACAAAAATGCGCGCTAACTGGGTAATGAGTTGGTTTTTTTAATGTTGTTTTTGCTGTTTTGAAAGCAGGAATTAGAAGGTAATAAAAATGCGACGATTAATACGCCTTAATACAGAGTTCCGTTCCACTAGTACTGTTTACGTTCGCTGATGGTTGACTTGTGAAGGACAATATTGCAGGGTTTGGAACAACAAAGTAGAAGATGCTATTGTCCTGTTCAGTGATGAAGAACTTTAAATTTTAGAAACTTACTGTTCTGCTCAATAACTATGCAATATTACTTTATCTGATCTAATATTGGGTTAGTACTTTATTCCTCGTTATTCGAATGATGTAGAATAGTTGAACAACATGGTTATTGCATGGTTGTATATTAAATGACACTTCATCTCAACAATTTATTCGCCAAAATATCCTATTCATCCATTCCATTCTCAAAAAGAAATTTCGCCTCCATCCTCATTACAATTAATATTTATGCGTTCATTCCAAATCGTCATTTCATAAAAGAGTCGAATTTACAATCTTTCCAAAATCATTGAATGTTTAATGCTTGTCACTGGATTTTACCGAAAGTACAGAAGGACGGGTTGAAGATTTGACAGAGAGTGGAGAGTTTCTGGTATTATTTACATTGTTTGAACTGTTTGTGACTGAGAGCTGTTGTTGGGATTGTTTGATAGGAGTTGTGTTGACCTGTCTTCCAGTTGTTGTTGATGAGCTTGAACCAGTTGCTGTTGTATTGGATGTGCTTGGAGTACTGGAATACTTTTGAGAGGTAGTCACAACTTTTCCACTATTAACATTTGTATTGACCTTATTCGTTGCTGTTGGTTGATTAGCAGTTGTAGAACTTGTTGTTGTGGACGTAAGCTTTGGAACTGTATTGGTTGCAGTTGATTTGTTGGCAGTCTGAGTTGTTGGTTTGACTTCGACTGGTGTGGAGGTAAGTTTTGGAACTGTATTGGTTGCAGTTGGTTTGTTGGCAGTCTGAGTTGTTGGTTTTACCTCCACTGGTAGTGGTAAAATTTCATTATCTTTCAGAACTGTCTTGGCAGAGGTTGAGGTGAGAATTTGAGGTTCTTCTCTATTACCACACAATCTATTCTTTCTGCATTTTCCTTTGGCATTGGCACTGATTTCGATACCCCTCTTCTCACTGGTGAAAAGTTTGTTGAGCATGACGAGAGGGTCCGCATCCGATCCAATATATACATTCGATCCGCTATTGCTAAAAACCTTATTATTTACAATATTTCCGAGTCCTTCCTTTCCAATCTTGATACCTTCAGCCATGCTATTGTGAATTTGATTATTTTCAATTGTTGGATTTCCACCATCCTTTATAAAAATGTTTGCTTCCAAACTTCCAAAAATGTCATTATCAGCAATAGTGCCATGAGCACCTGAATGTATTTGAATTCCAACATGAGGAGAGTCACGAATAGTATTACCAGTAATGGTTGGATCTGCCTTTTCACAAATTTCCAAAGAAACTCCCTTAAAGGTACACTTTTCGATGGATGCATCACATTTTGATCCCTTCAATTTAACAGTACAATGTGGGAGTTTTCCAGTTGTTTTGGTATTTGGTTTGTACTCTGAATTGTAAACTATCAAATTTCTAATTTTCGAATATCTGACATTGTCAAAGAGAATGACATCCTCAACATCTTTTGGTTTGTAAAGAATGGCATGTGATTTTCCTTCCGAAATTCCCTTCAAAAAGACACTTCTGTCAATGAGAATTTGTTCCTTATAAACTCCAGGTCGAATATTAATAATTGGTGTTGTGAGTGGTCTGGTTGGTTTGATGATTTTTCTTCCGTCTGATGGCCTCACAATGAAAGGCAAGTTGAATTTTTGCATTAAAAGTCTCTGCTTATCAACAAGTGAAATGTCAAGATTGGAGAGTGGATTACTCTTGACTGGATTGTTTGTTCCCAACATGACTCCTCCACTCGATCCACAATCTTCATACTCTCCAATATCTCCCAAATTACCAGTTCTAAAACTACTGGCCTTCTTTAGCGAGCCCGAGTCTGAGAAGGCATTCTTCATGGAACTGGCTGAAAAGGTTTTTGTCAATGAATGAGATGGTAGTGGCCTCTTTGGTATAATTTTCGTAATATCCATTGGAAGAGCATTGATAGCTGTTTGAATGGATGTATAGTCTCCCTTTCCATTAATATCTACTGTATATTCGAGTGAGTTTTGGAGAGGAATACTTCTCAATTCGGTCAATATTTGAGAGAAGGTTGGACGTTCGTCTGGATCCTGTAAACAACAAGTCGAAACCAATCTAACAAAGCAATCAATAATTGGTGATTCTTGTGCCAATTTTTCAGCATTTTCAATCTTTGGTCTTTGTCCCATAATTACCTGTGAAGCTACAGTGAATGGATTTTGAACATCGTGAAATGGAATTAAGTGAGTAATCAACTCGTACATGACCATTCCGAAACTGTAAACGTCAGCTTTTTCTCCTGAAGATGCTGCAGAACTGAACATTTCCTGTTTTTCAAGTTTCGAATATAATAAGTAAAGTAGTAATATTTGATAATAATTTGTTGCATAATTTGAATAATAAATTGATATTAAAAGTCAATGCAAAAATACTTACTGGAGCCATCCATCCAGATGTACCTTTCATACCAGATACTCCTGAATTTCTATTTCTCACAGAAGACAATCCAAAATCTGAAATTTTCGAAATCAAATTCTTATCCAACAACACGTTATGACTCTTCAAATCTCTGTGAATGATTGGTTTTGGTCTCGAGTGCAAATGATGCATTCCTTCGGCAATATCAATGGCAATTTGTAATTTCATTTCATTGCTGAGAATTGGTTGTGATTGGAGGAATTTCTTGTACTTGTCTGCTTGTTCATCCTCATCATCCATTGGAGATTCGACAATGGTGAGTCCAGTTCCGAGAAGTTTCTTTGTGGTTGGTGTGATCACTTGTCTATTGTTTTGTTGATTTGAAGGAGGTTTTAATTTGCCATTCTGTGATGATTCATTGGTTGGTGAGAGTTGAGAAGAGTTTTGTTTCTTGGATTTCATCAGAGGTTCATAGTCATACTCTGGAAAGGTTGTTTCTAATACTTTATGAAGAGAGAAGGGCAGAAATTCCTATTTTTCAATATTACATTATATATTAATTATATATTAGAATATTAATATGATGTTGTGTGTTGTTGTTATTAATATTATTCCGAATGATGTTTTCCAATTAATTAAATTAAACATTATAATAACAATTAAATTGTTGGAAGAAGTTAAACACAAATATAATGGAGAGAAGAGTCATAAGAAGAAGAAGAAATTACACTTAGAAAAGAGAGAAATAATTAAACAACTCACCATAACAATATAAACACACTGACTATCATCGGACCAACCAAAAACATTCAAAATATTGGAATGTTGTACTCGTAACATGATGGCAATTTCATTCAAAGTCTCCTTCCACAATTCATCATCATCACTATAGCTAGCAAGTCCAATCTTATTTCTTGGTGTTCGACAATTCTCGGGTATGAACAATTGTTTAATAGCACAAACTTCACCATCATAGGTTCCCTTACTATTATCATCATCATCATTCGTTATTATTAATTGTTATTATTAATTCATATAATTCAAATATAATGGTTTAAATTCCAAATCAAAATATTACAGCAATATTTGGATAGATTACATTGTATATAATGGCAATCAGGATGATTTTAATTTTTCATAATTTGTAATTGTATCCGTTATGAAGATATGAAATTAATTGGCAAAGGAAAAGATTTGATAATTAAAAACATTAACAAAGGAAATGATAGAACGATCATTGAATCAACTACTGAACAGACAAATTAAACAACAACATACTTTACAAAGCCTTTAAATAATATATATTAAAAAAACGAGGGAAAATATATTGAAAACATACCAAAACCTCCTTTACCAATCTTTTCTCCAAATTCTAAATCCTCCTTATCAATTCGAAATTCTTTAATTTCGTCTTCCAAATCTCCGATATTATTCATCTTCTTTGGATTGTAAAACTAAAGGTTGTTGCAACGACTGTAAATATTTCGTTTTTTATATATATTTGATTATTGTATTGGGTATCGTGTTGTTTTGTTCACTTTCTTGATGGACTTTGAAAAAAGGTCAATGTCCACTGATGTCTATTGTTTTTTTTTAACTTGACGAGTGACAATCGGGCTCATTCTTGGGTCATCCAGAAAACAACATTGATTTTGTCGTTCAAGCAAAAAGCAATTCTCTATCTTTTACCTTGCATTTTACCAACAGCAAACAAAGTAAACGCCAAAAATAGAAGAAATGGCTGGTTTCATGGTTCACCGAGTTGTAAATTATTTTGGCGCACTCTAAGAAAATGCACAACATTTACCAAGTTTGTTAGGATGAGATTTTACCTGCAACGATTCAAAGAACGTTGAGAGTAATCACTTGTTTATTGAATTGGTAGAAGGGTAGAAGAAAAGAAGGCTTCCCTAGAAAATGAAGATGATTGAAAAATCTCCAAATCAGAATCAGAAATGAATTAAGAGAACAAGGAACATATTCAAACCTGCAGTGAAAGATAATCTTGAAGTTAAGATTCTCTATCATTAAAGCAGTTTCTCTTCAATGGTAATAACAATAAGTTTTAGATTCAGAAAAGATTCGTCAATAATTGAAATCTAATCTTGTATCTACTCTTTGATTAATTTGAATGGAGTCCAACATTATGAACAATTCACCTCAAAGAAGGTTCAAGTTCGTGACATTTCTTCAGCTAAGGAAATTCTACTTGAAAATGCTCATTATGCCTTAACTATGGATATGGCTCAATAATAGATCCAAACAATTCGATTTGAGTTACGATTGGTCTCAGATATCATAGTTAAGTATTATTAGAATGTTTTTACTTCCCCCTATCTAGAGGTAAGTGATATTTCAATCAGGCTCCAAGCTGATTTATGTAACATTCTGGATTATTCAACATTTTATTGATCGATGCTCGACAGAGGAGGAAATCCTGACATTCTAATTGAAGGCGTAGCTGCTTAGCATTGAAAGATAAATCGGTCTGCAGTAGAGTTTCATCAATTATTATTAATGAAATTTCTCTCGAAAGTTAGATGGGGAATCCAATTAAGCATCGCATCTTTGATTAATTAGAGAAGAGGTTAAGGAACTAACCTTATGGTAATCTAATTGAGGATTCATTCATCTCCCAAACTTTCCGTAGATTCGTCACAGTGCGCAAGTTTGTAATCTAAAAAATATTTTGACAGAGAAAAAACCTCAAATCTAATAGAAATCAGTAAGTAGAAAGTTAACATTTGTTACTTATTCTTCAGCAGGGGTCGGTCATGTTAAATTCTATCATTAAGGAACAACTTGATAGTCTCAGTATCACTGGTGTAGATAATAACGAACTTTCGTATATGGTAGAGAATGGAGCTAAATTCACCACTTCCATCGTTACTGCCATGAAAAGAGGAAATGAGGCACAAATTCAGAAGGAGGTTAATGATTTTTTGGCCACCACAGACAAAGCAATTGTAGAGATTTTCCTTTCCTTATCCTGTCGGTATCAACTTGAGAAAGATGAGCTTGAAAAAGACTTATTCACCAATATCACCCCTCAAGAGTTTAGCAGAAATATTAAAGCAATTCCTAAACCTCAAATCTTAAAGAGATATTCAGCTTTAATAAGGCTCCATTCCTAAATGTAATGAGAAAATTAATAGAAACTCATCGAATTGCATCGGAGAAGCAAGAGTTGGAAGCAAAGGAAGTAAGAAAGTTACTTTTCGCGGAGCAGGGTGTTCAACAAAAAACTGCAAAAAAATCAATGATTTATCCAACAATACACCAATAAATTCGGAAATTATGAGCTTTATTCTACTACACGCACGTAATAGATTATTTTCAACACTGAACAACCACAAAACCAATTTCTACTAATCTATTACCCTTGAAATACTAGCAAACCGAATAATGGTTGACAAGATGAAAAACTTGAAAATTAATTTTCAAGAAAATCTTGCCTAATTGTAATAGAATCAATTCCATTACAATTACCTCGTCCAATACTACAACCATTATTCAAACACCCACAGAGTCTTTGACACTCCAAAAAATCCCCTCACCAACCCTAGAACCCAATTCTATGTTGGCCTATTGAGCGCAGATTTTTAAGCACCACAAAGTCCTTGATAACACACCACTAATAAAATAACAATAAAGACGTATCAAAAGAATTAATATACTCACCGAGTGTTGGGGTGGGTGGTGGGGAATCAAAGTATTAAGCTTGCTCAATGTTGAAAATTTTTTAGACAAATTTTCCTATTTCTTGGTGTATTGTTTACAATAAACTTTAGTGAGTTGAATACTCACTCCAATTTATCCAACAATACACCAATAAATTCGGAAATTATGAGCCCATACTAGCAACCTAATTCTTTTGATACGTGATTGGCTAAAACTTAATCACAAACTCAACTATCTAGATAAACCATACAAGCTAATTCTTCCATATAAATGGAGAATGTGCCTTAAAGGAGCCTGAATCAATGCATTAGCTTAAATCAAAACATCACCTCTCTGGAGAACATCAAGCCAATGATTACTAATCGTGATGAATAAATAGGTTTCGCTGTGAATGGATCATTAAGGGTATTCAATTTTGGAGGTCAACAGGAATATTAATAACATGTGGAAGTGGAGGTGTGTGTTCAAGATTATATGCTTGGCTGATAATATTCTCAAATTTAAAACATCTAGCCCATAACCCATTATGTCCAATATATTCGGAAGGATTGATTGAAGCCCTGAATCCTTTGTTAGCAATCAAGTTACTGTTATTAGGTGAGATGGAGACTTGCTGGTTCATCAGTCTTAAGGTTCATGAATTTCATAAAAGACTAGAGAACCTAAGGTGGAAGTGATGAGTCGTCTCCACTTATTCCGAAGTAAGTATTCTTGGGAAATAATCTTATCTACTTGCGTATGGTTGAACTCTATCCTTTAGCGTTCACTTTTGCAACCATCAAGAAAAAGGATACTTGTTGTTGTGTATCACCTTGACTATATGAGCTTTCCGAAGAAGAACAACCGTTTTGAAAGTGTTAATGTGTTCTGTTGACTTAACAATTATTATAAACAGTGTCCGAATGTTGAAGATGAAGGAACCGGATGTCTGGTCGGAAGAGAATTGGTGCTAGGTTTATCGTGCTGTTTCTTGCTCTGGTTGAAAAAAATTACTCTCCTTGAATCAAAGTATTAAGCTTGCTCAATGTTGAAAATTTTTTAGACAAATTTTCCTATTTCTTGGTGTATTGTTTACAATAAACTTTAGTGAGTTGAATACTCACTCCAAAGAACAAAAAAAGGGCTGCTAAAAAGGAGAAGAAGAAAGAAAGTGTTCTGAATGCAACGATAATTCTTCAAAATGTAAAGTCTCAAGATAAGGAAGAAGGTTTGAATGAAACAACTTCCACATCTCCTCGCTCGCCTATTGAAAACATCAGTCCCGATATAACAAACGATGCTCAGTACAATGCTATTGTTAATGCTAAAGATCTAAGGGAAAGTATTAAAATATTAACTTTTACGATGATTGAGATGAAAACAGACGTGCAAAGAGATATGAAAAGTATGAAGAAAGATATTGCAGAAATCAAAGTGGAAATTACAGAAATCAAAAAAGATATGTATAGCTTGAATAGAAATGTGGGCTGCCTTTACGAAGGCCAAGTGAAAGCAGAATTTGAGAAGAATTTTCAAGTTGAGTCTCCAAAGATTTTAGAATATGACAAGTTTTCAACTAGATTTGCTGAAGTGTATTCCCAAAATGGTTACCTTAATGAATTGGTGAAGAAATTGATAATAGGAAATGTTTTGAGCAAGGAAGAAAAAAGAAAGTTGACCTTGAAAACCTTCAAAGTTGAGCTTAATTTTGTTCTAACCGACAACTCAAACTCCACAAAAGTCCAAATCATTGAAGCAACCATGTCCTCATTCTCAAATCCTAACAAGTTAATATGTAAATTAGTACAATTGGAACGTCAAGTATTGTTTTATAAAGCTTGTTACCCATCTCATACAGTCACTAAAATTGGATTAGTTTCACCATCCGATTTGGATTCAGATATGGTAAAGGATGCACTTGATAAATACCCAGGATTGGTAGTTGTTAAATCATTTTTAGATGAGGGTAATTTTGAAACTATTAGATTGGGTAATAAGCCAGAGATTTTTTAATTTGAAATCCCATGATGTCCAAAAACAAGTAGTTCACTCTGATTGTTTCGTATTGTTATATTTATCAAGTTAGAATTGAAATAAATCAACTCTTCAAATTGGTATATGTGCAAATGATTGAGTAGGGTGGAATTATTCCCTCATTAACTTTTTAATATTTAAGTATTATTTGAAAAGCCATTAAAAAGGAATTGGATTTGTGACAGTTATTAAGGAGTTGATCATTAATATTCAATTCCCAAAACAAATGAACTAGATTGGAAATATATGCAAACCAATAAATTTATTTGTAGTGATAATTCATTTCAAATAATGGAGTTTATTTCTTCAGTCTTGACGATTGCTCCCACATGATACTTATTGTCCAATAAATAAGTCTGAAGAATTCCCTTTCCTTTTACTGCGATACTACGCTCCTCAAATGTGAATTCTAAATCAAAAACTCTTTCATATGTTTTTCTTGACAGTTGAATTCTTCCAGGTAAACTAGTGCTTTCCATCCTACTTGCTGTAGTTATGGAAAGAAAATAAGAAAATCATTAAATAATTATTACCACACTTCAAACTTACCTGTGTTGATATTGTCTCCCCAAAGATCGTATGCAAACTTCTTCTTTCCAATCACTCCAGCTGTTACACTTCCTGTGTGTATACCTATTCTAATATTTATCTGTTTTTCAACAGGCTTTCTTGAAGTAATGTTGTAGTTACGAATAACATTGAAACAATCAATGGAAAATCTAAGAATTCTCTCTGGATGATTAATGTCAACATTGTTTAACCCTGCACAACAAAAGTAAGAATCACCAATGGTTTTGATTTTTTCCACATTATATTTGTCAGTCAAACCATCAAATCCATCAACCACACAATTCAGTAATTGCACTAACTCTGTATGTGTTAATTGTGAGGTCAATGCAGTGAATTCAACCATATCACTAAAGAAACAGGTGACATCTGGGTGTTTCTCCGCAATAAGAGATGCTCCAGCCAAAAGTTGACGAGCTACAGAGCTAGGTAGAATATTAAGAAGCATATTTTCCGATTTCTTCTTTTCTTCGTTTAGTAATAAAATTGCCTTCTTCTCTAAGGTGGATTCTTTGATGAAAAATAATGTAATGTGTTTGTTTTCAAAGAATGTTACATAGATATTGACTGTTGCAGGGAAAGTCTTTTGATTTTTTCTGACACACTCAAGTTCAAAAGTTTCTCCTTTAGGGCAGGTTTTTGTTACTTGTTTTTTGATGGATTCGACTTCGTTCTTAACCAAAGTTTGGTGTTCTCTTGTGAATATTTTAATAGGTTTACCAATAACATCTTCGAGTTGATAACCAAACATTCTTTGAGCTGAAGGATTGAAAATATCCACTAGCATTGTATCATTACATGTAATTACACCATCAACAAATGTGTTAAGAATTGTCACTAGTTTTGCATCTCGCTCTGACGTGACACCATTGTTGGTAAATAATTTGGATGGGTTTTCATTAGGTAGTGTTTTAAATAATGCAAAGTTTTTAAGTTTCTCGTTGAACACCAAAGTATCTATCGATAGGTAATCGAACATGATTCTCATTTGTTGTTCTGCATTAGCATATTCACGGAAAATGTAATACATCGAACAAATCGAGCAAGTGACAAGTACAAAGCCAATTACAAAACTCGCTATCACATAATTAATATTTGGTACAGAGGCATCAACAGCGAAAATATTTGCAAAATCAATCAATTTCATCGATGACAAGTTAAAAAGAAATAAAATCTTAAGTAAGGAAGTAATATGTTCCTTGATAGTCACTGGTTGAAATAAAATTGTCTGGGCCAATAAATTTTGTTTCAACAATATTTGTGTTGATAATAATATATGTGTTAGCATTGTATCTATTCCAATGCCACAAGTGCTGTTAAAATGAGTGTCAGTTTCTGGAATGGTACAATTTGGATCGCCCTTAATCAAGTGGTCTGTACCGGGAAACATGCCTGCAACTACTGATTCAAAGGGTTTTGTAGTTGATCCGAATAAACACCAATCCCAATTCCTTTGAAGATTTGCTGCCTCTTGATAATATTGAAGAGTCATATTTAAAGCTTCATCCTCTGTTATCAATGGTATATCGTCAACATTTCTATAATAAGCATATAGTTCAGTACTGTAAAATGCTACATTTTGCAGATGCTTGGTAGTTTCAAATACGTCTTGTACATTTACAAAGGATTCAACCGAATAATGGGTATTGTCAAACAAGCCACATACGAATACTGCCGTACACACTCCAACTGTTAAAAATATTACTATTATCAAAATGGGGAAACATATCTTATGTTTGAGAGGATCTACTTTTCCTGCATGAGTAATCACTTCTTGTGGTTGTTGTTCGCATAATGTGTGGTATATTTCACCAACTTCTGGTTTAGAGACACACTCTTTCAGTAGCTTGACATGATTTTTCAATCTAGAGAAAGTGAATCTTGAATATATCAAATATAATACACACACTATTAACAAGCAAGGTAACACGGCTGCTGTGTAAATGATTAAAACATTCCTCGAATTCAATGCCTCATCTATATGAACTTGTGTGTAAGAATGACAAAATAAAGAATATGCCTGTGTAAGGGTATTTTGATTTCTATAAAGAAACATGAACATAAAGGATGTGTAGGTTTGTAGTAAAGCTTCACTTGTTTCTGACAAGAAGCGATTTGCCAATAGTTTTAAAATCTTATTGATTTGAGAGAGTGGGTACTTGTTTGACTCAGTCAGGTTATATAAACCTCCTCCTGGTATTACAGTTGGAATTACTAATGAATAGTGGAAATCAGTAAATTGAGAGTAGATTTGAGGTGAAAACTTTGAGGCAAAAGCAACGTTTTCTAAATTGACTATCGATTGTGTGAAATATTCGACATGCTGTTTGTATTTATCCATGTCAAAATAAATATCATTCGTCCAATTATGTTCGATGGTGATATTTGATTGCATCCAGTGGTCAATAATCTGATACCCTCTTCCTGAAAGTAATAAGTTAGTGACACAGGGTATTGTGGCACATGCCTCCTTAGAATGTAGCAAATTGCTTGTTGCTTGATTGGAATAAATCAGTGACAGCAAGAATGGAGTGATGAGAGCAACCAAGAACAGTATGCAAAAGCCAACAAATAGTATGATAAAAACAGTTCGGCGTGTTGGAGTTGCAAGAGCATTGCTATAAATCATCTTTCTTGTTTGTGGATCCAGTGTTTCAAATTCTTCTAACGTTTGCTCCTCATTTTCTCTCCCATCAGTGGTAATTTCAGACACAGAAGATTCACCTTCAGCTTTTTTAGTGGATCTGTTGCATTCATTTTCTTCGAGTAAGTTTGCTTTGTTAAAATTCTCATTTGATAATTCTGGATTTGCTTTAAATGATACCAAATATTGTGCATATATTCTTAGTGCTGTTTTGTCTTGACTATAAAAAGGAACAAGGTTGTTAAATATACAGTCACACTCGGCAACTAGCTTGGAGCTTCTAAAAATGACTCTTTCAATTTTTTCCATAATAATACTTTCTTTCAGAAACTCTTTCCAAAAATCCTTATGAAGAGCATAAAGTTCTTCGGTTTTTCTCCGAATTTTAGACAGTATTAATACCAGTTCTGACTTGGAATCATCTTCACAAAGATACGCCTCAATTTCCTTCTTCTTTTGGCACAATGAATACGAAGAAACAAAATTTGCATACTTTGGTGTCATATTTTTTGTTAAAATTGAAAAAGCCAATGTACGTTCACCCTTCGTTTGATATGCCATTATTGATGCTGATACTAAGGGCAACCTCATACTGCTGTTTAAATCTTGTAAGGTTGCCTTGATAAATGCTATTATCCCTGAATGATACTTGCTTCGTTTAGGTCCTTTCATCATTTCAAACTTTAAAAAAAGACCCAATAGGTAAACAATTCTATCATCTTGGAGATTTAAGTTTTTTGAGACTGTATATGTTCCAGTGTCTGGTTCTTCTTTAAAAAACTTGTTCTTAAATTTATACATATTGTATCTTGTATAACATTCCATTGTCACACATCCAATTAAAGCCATCAATAGCATCAACCCCAGAGTAGCTGAAAACAATATTATTCCAAGAGTGTTATCGTTGGTCACATTGACAAAATATGTCACAAGACCAGATACACTTGTGGCCAGTCTACAGAAAATGATACCACTAATAACAGTATTTTCAAATCTTCTTAGCATTGGTATTGTTTGAAAAACAAGTATTATCAATAGTAGAGTCGAAATTATGTGTACAATAGATCTTAAATATGCCGTGTACGGAGGAATTAGATGATGAATGACAATCCCAACAACATTGCACAACGGAATAGTGGCCTGAAAGATAATATTGTCATTTAGCATTGGGGAGTTGCTTAATGGATGAGAATTTGGTAGAATCAATATTGATAGACCAAGTACAATTATAAAAACAACTATTGAAAGCAATGATAATATCATCAGAGGAATGTTGATAGAATCGAAACAAGGGGAACCTGGGAATCGATTCAACACCATTCCATTAGGTGCCCGACTAAATGGAATAACTACAGCAAGTGGTTCAGGTTGCGTCAAGCCATAACTGCAGTCTACAAAGGAAGTTAACACGTATGTGACAGGTGCCGAGATCAATAAACAAGTGTAACATAGAATATGTACCACTTTTTTCAGGAGCTTCCTCCTGCTACTTACTCTTTTCACAGCAGTATTAGCCAAAATAAAACAGCACACAATTGCCACAATAGTGATCATAAAAAATACAGCAAGACCAAGGTTAGCATAATATGGAAATGTCCATGATGCAAGAGTTATTGGAAAGTTCAAAACTTTGATGATCCAACTAGCCCATACTCCAAATCTGAAAGACACTGGATTTAGTAACGGTATCCATACAAAACACCAAAACAATACAAGCTGTACGATGAGTTGCTTAAGAAACTCAATGGTTCCTTTTCTAATTTTGTTTGCCTGCATTGCAAACAAGAAGATAAAAAACTCATTCGCTATGGCAGACCCAAACTCTGATGATAGAGTAGAGCTCTGGCAAGTAATAGATGTAGAAAATCCGTTTTGTTTTTTTTCATCCTTGTTTGTGTCCTTAGTTTTGTTTGGTTTCTCAATACTGATGGCTCCATTATGCTGAAGTCTTATATAGCCTTGCATTTCGATTTCAAACTTTGCATTGTCTAATTCAACTTCTTGTCTCAAATCATTTGGTATGAGATTATTATCCACATTGTTAATATTCAACTTTGGGTCTCTTCTGCTGTACATGAGCATGTAAGCATTTGTGGAATCGCCAATAATCTCATCATTTCCATACATGGATTCTATTTGAGATTTATCAATTTCATCAATATAATTATCATTAAATTTAAACCATTTCCCTGAATGGAACGATCTTATTAACACAAAGTAATGCTTTAAAAAAGGTCACTAAAAAGCTAGCTATTTTACATACCCCTGTAAGTGCATCTCCAGAATGAATGATAACACTATAAAGATCAAATAAATGTTGCTGATCATCTACATATTTTGACATGTCCAACACAAAGGGAAAGGTAACTTTGTTTCCAAGCTAATACTACAATTACATTAATATGAACAAGTTCATACTTACCTTGACAGGAGTATTTGTTTGATAATCAACCCTCTTGAGTTGAAGTGTTAAAATGTAGGGAAGATGAGCCAATTTTAAATTCTTGACCGCATCTATTTTCTTATTTCCAAGCTCCTCACAACACCATTGATTATCTCCCTTCATTTCCTCAGATTTTAAAAAACTTTCAATGGCCTCCTCGACACTGGACACATCCCGAATAGCCAATTGCAAATCCATAAAACTGTCCACTTTGGTGGTTTGATATACTTCACCACTTTGTTTCTTCTCATCCACAGACTCGATATGATCTATTACAGTGCCACAAAACAGGTCGCTGAAGGATACATTGCTATCGTTATTGTAATTTTTTTGTGGTGGTGATGAATCAGTTTCTTTAGAATGGGATCCGTCAGTCAGCACGTCGAACAAGATCCTAAACACTTCATGAATATCGTGTTGAACTTTTAAATCTGATGCTTGCCAGCCTAAGCATAGAAAAATTTTCGCACACGAATCAATCATATTATGTGTTGATAATGAAATCTAAGGACAATCGAAAACTTACCAAATGAATTTGTTAACTGTGTGGTGTCCACTGAGTTTCTCTTTGATAAAGTCAAATAGGCAAACAAGCGTTGCAATTGATAAGGGACGCAATGGTCCTGGTCAGGATCATGCTCAGGATCGTACCTCCATTTGAAAACCAACTCACGAAATTTTGGTGTGTGATGCAGAGATTGTAGTAGAGAATTTAAATAACATGTGGTTCCATTATTGGTGAGGCCAACAAAATGCTCTTCCTCTTGTGCACTACAAGATTGACGCCAGTTGGTGTTGGATGGTCCACTTGATGTTTCGTGGTTGTACTGCATGGTGATGTAAATTGTACTTTGTTTAAGTGGCGTTCCTCCTATTTTAATTGAAATTGAGACTTTAGTGTGACAAATTTATTATCTAATCTATTTTGGTAAAATTGTAAAAATAGTAATTAGACTTCCGTAAAAAGTTGCGTCTTTTTGAAGGTACAAAATACTTTCACGGTAAACACTGCTTGGAACACAAAATCTGAGCAACACTCAAACTGTTTTCAAACAATTCTTCCAAGGTAAACTGCAAACAAACCAACTGCCGCTTAGTGCAAACTCTTAAATTGATTAAATCTCTGGTTCCAAAAACCAAATGTTTTCCATTGAGTAGGGTGGAAATCATTCCCTCGTTTAATTGTTAATTATTTGAAAGGGCATTAAAAAGGAATTGGATTTGTGACAGTTATTAAGGAGTTGATCATTAATATTAAATTCCAAAAAAAATGAAACGACAACAAACCTGCGCTAATCCAGAAGAAAAAAGCGAAAAACGCTCCAAACACAACGATCAAGCGAAAATTGTAACCTTGCAGATGGATGAGGCTTTGGCGGGAAAAAATTCTAGCCTCTTATTCAGTAAGAAGACGAAGAATATTGAAATGACAATTCATTTGAACGGAATGGAGTGTCATGAAGGGATACTTTCCACCATATTTGATTTTCTGGATGTGAAAGATTTGCAATTTATTAAATCAGTATCATGGAAATGTTATGAATTGGTGCTTGCTGATAATTCAAGATATGCACAGAGAATGAGGGAGGAGTTTCCAATATATTGTAAAAGATTGGAGTATTTGAATGAGTTTGCTGAAGGTTTGATGATAAAGTGGCTGAAGAGGAGATTTGTGAAAAGACATGGCGAGAGATTATTATGGTAGATTGTGGAGAAATCAAACGGGAATCATGAGAAGGTTGTTGAAATTATTGTGAATTATGGATTGTTTGATCTTATTGAAATATTATCTGATGAGTTTCTAAATGCTAGACTTGCATTATATGAATGTGGAAAGAAGATAGATGAGTTTGAAAGTCTCTTTGAAGGTAAGCTATTTAATTGTGTTTGCCATCCCTAAAATGTGTACAGATGATTATGGCCTGTTTGCAATAAGTGAAATCATTTCACAGGGGGAGGAGTTCTATAAAAAGGTTATTGCTAAACCTGAGCTTGGTAAATCAGCACTTCGATACGGATATGAGGAATACATGTATTGTTTCCATTCTCTCTATTACATTCCAACTCAAAACTATATTGCAGAAAACGAAATTCAGTACGAAAGAAGAAAACAAAAAACCATCAAAGCACTTATTGAAGGGTATGATGTTTTTAAGAATTTCAATCCTATCTATTGTTAGGTGGTTTCCAATAACAGGTTGTTTCTTTAATATTATTCCATTGTACAACAACTTGATTTCCAAGAGTTTAACCAAAAAGAACAAAACCTCAACAACAAATTCCTAAAATACTCATTAAGAAATGTTTCATCATCTTTGATGGTTGCAAACTTTCTGTAGTCTGAAACCAATCAATTAAAGGATTTTTATTAGAATTGAAACAATTACAAGTGAGAGGAAAGTATCGAATGAGGATTTTAGATATTCTCCAGAAAGAATCTAAAAAACGGAGCAAGACAATCCGTTCCAGACTATTTTTACAATCGGAACGGAAAAGTATCTCGGAGACGGAGTCATTTTTCACTTCAATTAAACAGTGGACAACCAACACAATCACTTGCCGTATACACACTGGTTTCCCTCTTTCAACCTATAAATACCCCTCCATTCTTCATCCTTTCCGATAACTATCAAAAAAAAACAATTCAAACACTTCAATATGAACAAGTTAATCTTGGTCGTTTTACTTGTTGCCTCCTTCATCTTAGCTATTGAGGCAGCCAAGGGACCTTTCAATGCTCTCCCAGAATCTGAAATGCAACAACTTTTCACTCAATTCCGTAGAAAACATGTTAAATTATATGGTACTAAACAAGTCCAAGATAGAAGATATCAAATTTTCAAGCAAAATGTCGAAAGAGCAAGATTTGAGAATTACTTGACTGAAAGAGACAATATGGGTGTTACCAGATTCTCTGATTTGACCCCTGATGAATTTAAGAGCATGTTCTTGATGAAGAGTTATACTCCAAAGCAAGCAAGAGAACTTTTGAGTGGAATGAGACAATATCCAGCCAATGCCAAGTTGACCATGAAGCAAGTTAGTGATGCTCCAAAGGAATTCGATTGGAGAGAACACAATGCTGTTACACCAGTTAAAGACCAAGGTAACTGTGGATCTTGTTGGACTTTTAGGTAGGTTATTTGAATATTATTATTTAACGGTTCATTAATTTTTCTAGTACTACTGGTAATGTTGAAGGAATGTATGCTGCCAAAACTGGAAAGCTCATTAGCTTGTCTGAACAACAACTTGTTGATTGTGACCATAATTGTGTTGTTTGGGAAGGTGAAAAGACCTGTAATGCTGGATGCAATGGTGGTTTGATGTGGAGCAGTTTCGAACATATCATCAAGACTGGTGGTTTGGTTACTGAAGAATCTTATCCTTATGAAGCTGTTGATAATAGATGTAGATTCAATGTTTCTAATGCTGTTGTCAAGATTTCCAATTGGACTTTTGTTTCTTCCAATGAAGACGAAATGGCTGCTTGGTTGGCTAACAATGGACCAATTGCTATTGCCATCAATGCTGATTATCTTCAATATTATAGAAAGGGAATTCTCAATCCTTCAAGATGTGATCCAGAAGAATTGAACCATGGTGTTTTGATTGTTGGTTATGGAGAAGAAAAGGCAGCCAATGGTAAAGTTGAAAAGTATTGGATTGTTAAGAATTCATGGAGCGCATCATGGGGTGAGAAGGGATACGTACGTGTCTTGAGAGGTAAGGGCGTTTGTGGATTGAATGCAGTTCCATCTTCTGCTCTTATTTAAATTTCACACCTGTGTATTGAAATAAATTTTGTAAATATATTTTAAAAAACTCAAAGCTAATTAATATTGTAAACACAAATTCAATCGTATTTTGCCCATCTCTCTAAAAAGCCGATTCCTTGAACCAAGAATCCAATTTTGCCTCCTCAATTTATATAAGGCACTGTAATATTTCATTTTTCTTCTTCTAACATTTTGTAATGATGCCAATTAATTTCGCCGCCTGCTATTCCACCTCTTGACTTGGCCAAGGTTTGCACCGACAACACACATTTTTCAAGTTCACCTTTAAATAGCATTTGGCAAACATCACAAGATTTCAAAAAAAAAATATCAACACCCTCACTTGTAGTACATACTTTTAGTATAATTTTAAAACAAAGATGATCTTTAGACAATTATTCTCTGCTGATACTTGCACAATGACTTTTATTTTGGGATGCGAACAAACTGGACAAGCTGCCATTGTTGATCCTGTCATTGAAGAATGCGAAAGAGATGCCAAGTTGGCTAAGGAATTGGGATTGACTATTACACATATTTTGGATACTCACGTTCATGCTGACCATATTACTGGTGGTATTGCCTTGAAGAAACACTTCCCACAAGCTACTCATGTTTATAGTATGCATTCCGGAGTTACTTTCACTACAGGATTGACTTTGGCCAAGGAAGGTGATGTTATTCAAGTTGGTTCTCTCAAGATTCACGTTTTGGAAACTCCAGGACACACCAATGGTTGTTTGACCTATTATACCGATGATAAGAAGATGGTTTTCACTGGTGATGCCTTGTTCATCAGAGGATGCGGAAGATGTGATTTCCAACAAGGATCTGCCTCCAAATTGTATGATTCCATCATGAAGATTTATTCTACATTGCCTGATGATTGTTTGGTCTATCCTGGTCACGACTATAAGGGCATGATGTTCTCCAGCATTGGTGATGAAAAGAAGAATAATCCAAGAATTTTCGCAACTCAAACTCGTGAAGGATTCTGTGAAATTATGAATAACTTAAAGTTGCCAAATCCTAGATATCTTGATGTTGCTTTGCCAGCTAACTTGTTGGGTGGTGTCAAGACTAATTAATTATTTCCGTCATCATCAAATAATTATTATCTATATTTTAAATAATTGTGATGAGAATATATTTTGATTGTCCGACTTGCTAAAAACAATATGTACATAGAGAAAATAAATTTTGAATTTAAAAATCTTTTTAATTTACAAAATAATAATACAATTTGATAAATTCCAAATCTTTCAAAATATTTACATATATAATATTTCAATAATAATTATATTAAAATTTTCCATTACTTCATCATAAAATTATTACTGTCTTTTAACAACAGTTTTTGGTCTTTTACTACCTCCCATCAAGGCAGAATTCGACACTGATACCAAATCTTCCCTCTTCCTAAACGAATCAAATCGTTCTCGTTGTTCCTGTTGATTTTTCCTCTTCAAAAAAGCCTTCACCAAATTACGTTGTCTCGTCAGCTGTTCTGCTTGTTCCGTCAGCAAATCTGCAGCATCGGAGGCTGAAGCAGAATTGGCGCCATCTCCGCCACCACCACGTCTCTTCTTCTTATTATTGAGCGAAAATTCCAACATATCGATACGACGATTTCGCGCCTCAATATCCATCTCGAGTTGTTGAATGTACATGAGCATGTGATGGAATCGTTGTTGGAGTATCGAGTTGTGTGAGGAGAGTGAATCGTCCCATTTTTCAAATTTCATATTGGAGAGAGGATGCGATTCGAGGGCGGCAACTTTTTGTTTTAGAGTTTCACATTCGATTTCTTTCAGCATGAGACGAATGTGGAGAGGTGAGGTGAGGTCCAAGGGCAGTATTGAAGACATTTTTTTTTGATGAATTATTTGAATGACATGTTTGACATGATCTGTTCTTTTTGTTTTGAGGATTCGTATTTGAAAGGTTTAGAATAGCAGTTCTATAGAAATATTTTCAAAGTAATTTCATTATCTGTTATATTCAATGTATTGTAATATAAAGATTTAATGTATTGAAAGCAAAGAAATATTTTATTCTAATTGTTTCGAATAGGAATACATCTATTTTCACATCAAATTTCCATTAAAAAAAAATTCAAAAGTTTGCACGGACTTGTCCAAGCAACATGTCCTCATCGAATAACAATAGCAAAACAATACGTTTCTTTTCGGATACCAATTCGAATACACTTATCAGAAACTCACCATCCAACAATACAAACTTAAAGGACAACTCTAATCCCATCCTCTCCATCACCACCACCACAACTCCCAACAACAACAAATCCACCACTCAATCTCCTCACCATTTAGACTTTCAACTTTCTCCAAGTACTTTACAAAACACTCGCAAATTCTCCCTCAACAAGGATATATTAATTTCCATGATCAATAATTCATCTACATCTGCTACATCTCCATCCTCTTCATCTATAAATTCTCCTTCATCATCTTCATCATCATCACAACAATTAAATAATAATTTTTCATCATCAAATAATTTATTCAATTCCGTTGATCCGGATTCGAGGAGGCGGAGTAGTGGCGGAGAAAATATTAATATCGGTAGTGGTAATGGTAGTGGTAATAATAATGCGAGTGTTAATAGTTTGGGAGGTGCAGGGAATAATTCAGTTCTCTTTTTGAATTTGGACGAAAGATTGGCCATGCAAACACAGAATGAATTGAATTCTTCGAGACCGATCAATCATCAGAGGAATAGACATAAGGGATCTGGTGGTATTTCTGAATATTCATTTACGGTGGATGATTTGATATTGCCAAATAGTGATATATCATCACCTAGATTGGCAATTTCAAGTAATTTAAATTCGAATATTGTTTCTTCTAATGTTTCGAATGCGAAGAGTCCAACTCCTCATTCAAAATCAAATTCAACGACTACAGCTACCTTTGTACCATATATTTCTCCTTTAAATACTTCGAATAGTTTGGAAAGTAATGAATTGGGAACTACAGAATTTGTCAATTTGGATCTCACTTCAATTTTACCTCATGGAAAATTATTGAGATTCTTCCTTGTGAATAATCAGGACTATTTCACAGACACTGTCCAATTGAGAAAACACAGCCCCGTCATTGCTCAGGAAATTGATTTCCAGCAACGATTGAATGAATTTGAAAATCAAAACACTGGATTCTTTTCAGATATTTCCATTAGATTTGTACCGAGTGGAAGAGAGATTCGTGCCCATAAATTCATTCTCTCCATGTATAGTCCCGTGTTGGCTACACTGTTTAGTTCGAGATGGAAGGAAACTCATGATAATGTCATTGAGGTTTTGACTGAAGTTAGTAATCAGAGTGGTGGTGGTGTAAATTTTGAGGAGGTTGACGATGAGCAATTATTTGTGGAAATGATTCTCTGCATGTATAGTGGTCAGATTTATCAAGTGGAGCAACATTTAATTGTTCCATTGTTGGAGTTATCTGACAAGTATCAATTTACAGAATTGTCGAGAGCTTGTGAGGAGTATTTGAGAGTTCACTTGAATGAACACAATTGCATTTCATTGCTCTATCTTGCCAATGGAATTTCCATTGAGAATACTCTTCAATCCTCTGCAAATACGAGACTTTCCATTTCATCAACAACTGGAAGCAAGTATTCAAAGGGAAAGTTTGATCGATTGAAAGAGAGAGCACTCGCCTACATTGATACACATTTCGAGTTGGTTTCCAAGACCAAGGCATTCCTCTTTTTAGATGTTAACATGTTGATTTTCCTCCTTAATCGTGGTGAGCTCAGAGTTGATTCTGAGGATGTCATTCTCAGTGCCATTTTAAATTGGTGTGATGGTGATCTGTGCAATAGGAGAGAACTCTTATTCTCAACTCTATTGGAACATGTTCGATTGTACCACCTCTCTCCCAATCGATTGGCTCATTTGGGTGAAGTATTGGAAAGGTACACTGGAACATTGGAGAATTCCTCTCTCATGATGCCATGGATGAATAGAATCATGCAAGCCATGTCCTATCAAATGTCTCACACTCTCGGTTTCCAACTCTCTCAGAGTATGCAACAGAAAATTGCACTCGAATGTCCTCCAAGAAAGAGAGCTACTCAAGATATTACAAGAATTTCAAATTTATTATCACAGGAGCAATTTTTACAAATTGCAGAGTGGATTAATGAGCAAGGAAAGCAAGGATTGATGAAGGATGTTTCTGAAAGGTTTGTTTCCATTTTCCCACTCTAATTGATTAATTTTCTAATAATTTTTTGTAAATATATACTTCACACATTTTACAAATATTTCACACAAATACAATCTCAAACTAATCAGAGAATGGCTACTTCTCTACAGAGGAACAAGGGATGGTTTTCAAGGTAAAGCTTTCCATGCCAAATGTGATGGAAAAGGTCCAACTTTTTGTGTCATTAAAACAGATAAGGGATTTCTATTTGGAGGATTCACATCCAAGAGTTGGCACAGTAACAACACTGATGAGAGTGACGAATGTGCATTTTTATATTCTCTCTACAATCCCTATCTGAACAACAAAATGACAAGATTTAAAATCAAACCTGGAATGTCAGCTGCCATTGGATGTTATGCAAACTTTGGAGTAATTTTTGGTGGAGGAAGAGATTTAATTCTCTATTCTGAAAGTAATATTAACAATTCGAGTCATTGTGAATTCTTTGGCCACACTTATCAATTACCAAATTTAGCAGGAGTTTGCTATGGATCTCTGAAGAGTAAAACCTTCTTCAATGGAACTGAACAGTTTAGAGTGAATGATTGTGAAGTTTTTGGATTAGTTCCATCCTCAAATAAATTCCTTACCAAGTAATACTTGTCCTATTTCACATTGAGAATCTTTTTGCATTTCACACACAAGTCAATCGACAGTTAGCTCCATAACAATAACATTTAAATGAGCACACTAACTTGTTTATAATATTTTGGGTTAAACGATTTCACAACAGGTTTTTCTTTCAAATTCTAACAATTCCAATTTTACTTGTTGCAATTCGTCTAAATCTTCCGAATCTTGAACAGTTTCCACAAAATGTCTATCAATAGATAACAAGACATTCTTCACCTCTTGAAACTTATCGGAGTAATATTGAATTTGATCTTGTTGTTCTCTTGTTGGATTTTCAACTTTGATTAACATTAGTTTTTCTAGACGAAAGTCAATTAAAGCAATTTTCTTTTCCGTAATTTCTTGATTAGAATACTTGGTTGGTTGTTGATAGTGATGAGCTGGTTCCTGCAGACCGGTATCTTCGAAAAAGCTTGGAGGACCATAAGGAACAAGTTGTCTGTAGAAAGATGGCATTTTTTTGAGTTTAGAATAGTTCGTTTCGTGTTCATGATCATTTTTTGTTAGGTGGCCCAAAGGTAATGTGAGAAAAACTTTTTACCATGTGAGAATAAAAGTTAATGAGAAAGCTGTTCAAAGATCTTTCAATTTTTATGTTTAGCAACCTAACAAAAAATGATCTGACGTCATTAATGATAAATTCAAAATTTATTTACAAGATTATTTACAAATATTTCATCACAAAAGAAGGTTTCTACTAATGAGATTACTTTTTCATATCCAAAAGGACAAATTCAGTCATTGAATTCACTCCCTCAATGAATAATTCCTCTTCAGTGGATGAATCTGAATGAATGAAACAACCATCTCCTTCTTTCAATGTTACAATTTCTTGATTGTTTCCATGAGAAAGTTTGATTGAAATTGGGTTTTCTAAATTTGGTGATTTGAATAGTTTCATTTTCAGATAATTGGAAATGAAAGGGTTAGCTTTACGAAGTAAAGAAGAAAACAAACCATTTAGTTTAGAATCTTCAACTGAAGATGATCCAATTCTACTCATAATTGGAACGTGAATATAAATTTGACGACCAGGTTGCAAAGTATGATTGACTTTCTTTCCAGATTCCAATAAACTTGAAAGTACATAAATATCTTGATCAATTCCAATAAATTCTTCACTCAATTTGGCACTTTCGTTTGGAACAATCATTAAACGCAATTGATTCAGTTTTTGTTCTGGTGTGAAATCTTTCGTTTGATAATTTGGTTTCGAATTGAAATTTCGAGGTTTCACCCAAATTTGTAAGAATTTGACATGCTCATTCTTATCCCTATTAAACTCACTGTGATAAACTCCACTTCCAGCTGAAGTAAACTGAACTGAACCCTTCTTACAAACTTCTGTATTTCCCATAGAATCTGAATGAGTCAAATTTCCAGACAAGATATACGAAAATATTTCATAATTCTGATGAGGATGCATTGGAAATCCGCTTGATGGCTCCACTGTATCTTCATTCAATACTCTCAATGGTCCGAATTGAGTAAACTTTTGATTTCGATAGCTTGAAAAGGAAAATGTGTGGTAGGTATCAAGCCAGCCTTCATCATAGTGTCCTCTTTCTTCTGATGGTCTAATTTCAAATTTCATTTTTCTTGTTATTTGGCGCGTGTGTTGTTGTTTGTTTTTTTTTGATTTGAAAAATTGAAAAGTTTGTTGGCGGGAAAGATAAAGAAAATTGTGAGCGCAAGAACTTGCTGGTTAGTGCGCACGGTTTTTGTTGTGCCAATTCCGTTGGTTTTTTATGGGCAAATTGCTGCACTTTACAACCTTGTTCACGGAAAAGGGAGTTTTAGTACCAGTTACGGATTCGAAGTACTTGAATGTTGCAAACATGTTGGTTACAAAAAATGGTCCTTAGATTGTACTTATGAATGCCTTAATGGATCACTCACATTTTGGAAACAACAATCCTAAAAATCTGGTGGCTATTAATTTTTTTAAATGGTTTTCTATTTTTCTTTTTTGAATTACTTTTTTTTAAGGATATGGATATGGAGATTGATCAATTAATAGGAGCACTAAGCTTACTTTCCTTGAGTTTAACACTTTTTATGGGGTAAGAAAGTGCAGGGGTTCGCAATCTGAAGTCAAATTTCTAAAATATCTTGTATTCATCGATAAAGAGGCAAACCCTTATTTCTCAAAAACCCACATTACTTTTCTCTCAAAGAAAAAACAAATTATCGAGTTTCACATTGGATATTTAAGGTAAATCACCGAGGACTGCCTGTGATTCTCTGCCTTAATTAGAGGTTAAAATTTCCAAATAGAGGCACTGGAATGACTCTCCTTAATGAGATACACAACATGAATCACTAACAAACTTTGCTTTAACAACCCTCAAAAAACATAAGCAACTCTTCATCATCAACCACAACAACAAATTTTGAACTGTTTAAAATTTCTAACCAACATTAATATTAAGGAACATCAAAATCTACAACAGCCATTTAAAAGAACAGTAGATTTATATAAAACACAAGAAAATGCAAGCCTCATCTAGTGGACAATTTGAATCCGATGGAGAGGGTTCTGATTTTTTGACAAATAACAATAATATTAATGGTGGAGGTGGAGGAACCAATGGTGCTCCCTTAGCAAATCCACAACAAGCAATGAGTAATGTCGGAACGAGTAGTGTTGGTTCGACAGTTTCAACTAATACCGATTCTAATCTTTCAAAGAATGTTGTGTCCATGTTTAGAGATCAATTCATTGGATTTATGATATCATTCAATGCAAAAGTATCGAGAATTTCCAAGCTAAAGTATGGTATCCTTAATATTTTGATATATGTGTACTTGTGGTACGTTACAATGGTACTCTCCTCTTGTCCTTCAAGAATTGATGAAGAAACATCTGCATCTGCATCATCATCTTCAACAACATCTTCCTCACATCACTACTTGTGGGGAGAAATACCAGGTTGGATTCATAGAGCCTTATTCTATCCCATAAATTTTGGCGTAGAACATTACCCTTACGAGCTAACATTGACAATATCTGCGCTATATCTGCTTGCTGAGGTTATTTGCATTGGACTCTTAGTTCTCTTTCAAGTGGCCAAGAATAAGGGAAGCAAATGGAGTGAAAAGATTAATTCAATTGCTTCCAAACTGATACTTTTCCTTATTGTGACTTCACATTTTGCATTGTGGATTCATACAGTACCTATGGCACCACTCGAATCAATACCACTAGGACACGGTTCATCAACAATAACGAGTAGTTCATCATCATCAAAAACATCTTCTTCAGCAGAGGAGGACACTTATCTTTACTATTATCCTTCTCTTTCAATTAGTTCAACAGTGAATATTATTTTCATAGTGATTGGTGCACTTGGTGTGGTTTGCAATGTTGGAGTGACACTGTTGGGATTCATTCTCACTGCAGAAACTGTTCCACCAATGAAGAAATATTCCTTATTTTCAATTGATAGAGTGGAGCCAACAGCTGTTCTTCTTTTCACAAATCAATTGAGTGTAATTGTTACTGTTATTGTAACTTCTCATTTGGCAGTCGTGTCGAGTGCATTCAAGATTGTAATCTCTGGAATATGCTTGATTTTCTTCATGAACAAAATACCCCACTACAGAAAGTGGGAGAATTCTTTAATGGTGGGAGTAATGTTTGGAAAGACTTTGGGAAGTATTGGACCTCTTGTTTCTGATCTAATAGTCTCGGGCGAAACAAATGCAACTACTCTTGGAGGAGCACTAACTGGTGTCACTATTGGATTGCAAGTAATTGGATTCATTATAGGATTCATTGGATTTTACATTTATCTAAGCATGATAACTAGGTCTGTTCGTAAATTCTTATTATCAGAATTTGAGGATAAGAAGAAGGATAAAATAGGAGCACAACAAGCATTTGCCTATTTTGAAGAGAATAAGAATATGAAGAAGCTGTCACTCTATATCAAATTATCAATGGGAGAAAATGGTTCTGCAAACTTTAATGTGGCCACTCGATTTGTGAGGAATATTGGTGTTTCCAGAAGTATGACCAATGTGGATTTCCTCATTACAGCAGCCATATTCTCTGCATTCCATCCGGATGTAGATGACCAATTTACATGCATTGCCAATGCCATTCATTTACTTCAGAGAGCTCAAAAACAACATCCATCACTCTCGTTCAAGTACATGATCATGTTAAGGCATAAGGAAATTGAGGAGAATATGAATACCATATCTGCTATTAATATTGAATTGAGACAAATGTTACAGACATTGGATAAGAAACAACACTTGTTACAATATTTCCATAGAGAATTTTACAAGGAACTTTTGAATGAACATCCTTCATTGTCCAAGATGGAAAATATCAATAGAACTATATCCATTATAGTTCAGGATTGTGATCTCAAGTTTAGAAATTTACTAGTCTCCCATCCTAATGATAAAACCCTATTGAGATCGTACGCCTGTTACTTGGAAACTTGTAGGTGGGAGAAGGAGCTAGCAGCTGAATACTATGATGATGCCAATCAAATTGAGGAAGAAGAGGCAAGAAAACACCATCATAAGAAGGCAAAGAATAACTTTATGAGTAGTGACTTTTCAAAGAGAAGAGCCATTCCAACAGCATCAAACAAAGTCGTACCAATATCCAATATGGCTGCTAATTTCGATCGTAAAATTAATGCCTCACTGGATTTTGATGTTGTGGAGAAATCGTTAGATCATAAACATGATGAAGAAAATTGGGAATCAGTATCAAATGCAGAGGAGTTATCTAAGAAGGAAGACTTGTTCAGAATTGCAATCAACACTGAGGATGACCATACTTTTACCAAAATTTGGTTTTCCATATTCACCATGTTCTCTATCATTGTCATTTCTGTAATTATTGGTTTTGGAATGGGCCAGCTCAAGATTACAACAGACAGAGTTTCACTGCAAGAGAAGGTTTGCTCACTGAGTGGAATTCCTTACCTCATTGTTTCACAATTAAGATCAGTGCAGTCCATCTATAGATTCTCTTCCTCTTCGTGGGAGCAAACTCTCAAGGTACCACTGGTTGCAAATATAGCAAAGAATCAATTAAGCATGTTGATGGAGAAGGTACAACATGTCAAAGATGCCTCAAACAATGGTGAATTTGTTCCCGAAGTTGTTGAAATGTACAATGAAGTTCGTTGGACGAATATCATTCCTATTAAACAACAAACAGAGGAAACAAGCATTCCATTGTACCATAAAGTGAACGGATCGATTGCAGAGTTTGTCGAATCCATGTTGACACAAGCTCATGAACTTGAGAAACAGTTTGATAATTTACATGTATTGAATGTTACCATGTCAAATTATAACTTTTTATACTAGTAAGTTTTATATCCTTCATTGAATTCTCTATAACGTGAAATAGTTATTTGGGAAGAACTGAAATGACAGAAGCTTTTGACTATTTTTGTTCTACCTTCATCAAGAGTTCAGAAAGCACAGAAATAGAAGGTCAAAAAGAGTTTTACATTCTCTGTGGTGTTTTGATGGGTACCTATGCTCTACTTGCTTTGATTTATGTAATTGTTTTGAGAACTCAGCTTTTACAAACATTGAGAATTATTAGATGTATATTCAAGAAGATTCCAAAAGAAGAAAGTGGCAAAATTTTTCATCGTTTTGATAAGAAACTCTATGATGAAATACATAAGGAAAATAGAACAGTGTTGACACCTAAGAATCTCTTCCTTGTCACTACCATTTTGATTATTTTGATAACATTCCTTGTGTGTATATTGATCATTATTGATTTCGAACAGGGATCACAAGAAATTATGTCCACAATGGTGACAGTCTCATCGCTAAATGATGTTATTACCATTTCTTCAAAGGTTACCTTTACGTTGAATGAGTTAATCACAAAAAGTATAATCATGAATGAAAACTGGATTGATTTGAGAGATAGAAACTTGGAAGATTTGAAACAAGCTGCCATAGCATGGAGAGACATTACCATTGGTGGCAGTGAAAATAATTTCAAGCCAACAGTGTTTGGTATTTTACCTGAAATTGATGACTTGTTGGATGGAACCTGCAGCAATAAGACATTCCAGGTGTCTGAACCTCTCAATTACACAACAGTCATGTCAGAATTGAGTTGCAGAGGAATGGATCAATTGTTGAATATATTTATGGATAGATCCTATGAATTGAGTCAAGATTTTTATTCTAATTACTATGATAAGGAAAGTGCTATGGAGTTGTACTTTACTTACATTTATTTCCTCTCTGTAACTTTCTCAGACAAGTTATTGGACTTGATAAGTGTGTATGTGAATTTCGCAAAGCATCCAGAAGTTGCCTTAGCAGCGGCATCGACTTCTGTTGGTTTGATATTAATTATCATGTTGAGCTACTTTGCCTATTCAAATATTTCATCCTATTGGATGGAAAAGCAAAATTTAAGAAGTTTGTTAAATTATATTAATTGGGAATTGATTGAACAAATAGACGATTTGAAGCAGTATGCAGTTTCACATAGAATTAAGGAAAATACCTATCAAAGTTTGGAAAAGGTTTCTAGCAAAATTTCCAAGTTCAATGTTTTCAAATTTGAAGATGGTGACGATGAAGAATCCAACGATCCATTGGCCATGACCAAATCTATTCTATTGGCTGCAGCTGATGGCAGTATCGTTTGTAGTTCAAATGGCTCTATTACAATTTTTAATCCAGCAGCTGAAGACATGTTTGGTTTGAAAGGAAGCGAAGTCATGGGAACACACATCACTGATCTATTCTCCATTCAAGATCAACCTAAAATTGCAAATTTGCTCAAATCCATGAATAGTTCACTAAGTGCCTTCTCTGAAACATTCGAAGCAACAGCTATCCGAAAGAACAAGACAATCTTCTCTGTGAAACTCTCAATGAGTGTTTGTATCTTTATGAAGAAGGCCATTGTTTCATGTTTCGTCAAGGATATTACCCCAGAGAAGAAACAAAATGCTCTCATTGCTGAAGAAAAGAAGAAGAGTGAAGATTTATTATTGAATATTTTACCACTTCCAGTCGCAAATCGATTAAAACAAGGTGAAACATTCATTGCTGAAAAGTTTACAGATGTCACTGTATTCTTTTCTGATATGGTTGGATTTACCAAAATGTCATCAGGAATGGAACCAGATCAATTGGTTAAAATGTTGAATACCATCGTTAATGAATTTGACAAGCTGACAGAAAAGTATTCCATTGACAAGATTAAAACTATTGGAGACGCCTATTTTAGTGTAGGTGGTTTGCATGCTTCCAAATCAAGTGATCACCCAGAAAGAATGTTAAGAGTAAGTTGTAATAAGTTTACAAAAAAACGCAATATTCACACAAAACATAGTTCTCAATTGATATCTTTTTCTTTTTGAACAAATTCAACACAGAGACCAACAACAAGATTAACCTAAGAGTTGGCCTTCATACTGGTGGTTGTGTGGGTGGTGTAATTGGCAGTAAAAAGTTTGCCTATGATTTGTGGGGTGATACCATTAATACTGCCTCGAGAATGGAATCTACATCCATTGCTGGAAGAATTCAATTATCCAGATCTACCTATGAGGTAAGTTTCTTTCTAAAAAGATTACAAGATTATTTCTAATACTATTTTCACCTCAATGTTTAGAGAGTTTTTGATTTGGATTTCCAATTTGAAGAAAGAGATGGAATTGAAGTAAAAGGAAAAGGATTAATGAAAACCTATCTAGTCCATCAAAAACACCATCCAATTGCTTTTGAAGAAGAACACGAAATGACTCCAATTATTATTGAACCACAAACTTGTCATCCTCCATTATTGGAATCAAACAACATGTCAACACCACTTCTTGAGGAACATTTGGAAAACAATGATGAAACCCTAGAGTATACCATTGTCCAACACTAAGAAAAACCCACAATAAAATTCCATTCCTCAAACCATAGGGATGGAGTCATGTCATTATTCACCCATCAAAAAAAATGTATCATCATCACAACAGTAGTAGCAGTGGATATGATAATGATAAATCCACAACACCCATTCCCATTGGAGGTGGCAACAACAGCAAATCTCCATCATCGTCATCATTAAAATCCTCACCACCAACCTTTTCCTCCTCTCCCAATACTTCAACTTTTCATTCCATAAGTAAAAATCAAGCATCAGCAGTTCCTTCAACATTGGTTTTTACTAGAAATTCATCGACAGTATCACCTTCTAGTCCTATTAGTGCTAGTTATAGTGGTGCAAGTGGACAGGTTCATTTTCAATCATCAAATTTAACATCAAATGTGACAAGTGAAAGGAAGACTACCATGTTTCATTTTGGAAGAAAGAAATCAGTATTGAAGGCTACTCCGATTATATCACCTCTTTTGTTACCAACTCCTGATCAATCTAATAATTCGTTTAGTTTAGGTTCGAATAATGCCTTGACAAGTACAAGTAGTGGAATGTCTTCACAAGGATCTACTGGAAATTTGGAAAGTGTTGGGCAATCATTATTGGAAAATTCTACAATGGCTACTTTTGCTTCATGGGAAGAAGTTAATGGATCCATGCTCAATTCATTCGATTCATTTTCTTCAGTTTCGTCCAATTCAGGAAGTTTCGATTCAAATTACGAAGAAAGTTCGGAACCTTCTAAAAGATCAAGTGTTGGGAAATCTAGAAAATTCACAACATTTATTTCGAAAATATTTGGAAAGAATCAAGAAAATGCAATTCAATCAACCTCTCCAAAATCGAATAGAAGCAAAGCCAAGTTTCTCAATTCTCTATCCGAAACTGATGATTTTTTCAGGGATAGTGCAATGGGAATTGAACCAAGTCCTTCACCATCAACCAGTTCAGGAAGTTTGAAAGGCCACCATGCAGCATCCAATTCACTAGAGCAACAAGATAGATCATTTACAGATTTGGACACCAAACAAAAATCAATGTTTAATGGATGGTTCCAAGAGAAGGCCTCCATTTTGGAAGATTTATTCGACAAGGAGGGCTGCGTGTATTTTTACAAGAATCAAATCAAACCAGGTCAGAATAAGAAGAGATCTTCCACCACTCTTAATCTCAGTTCGAATAGTTCAAGTAGTAATGAAGGAAATGACGATGATGGAAATGGTGATCTCTCCAGGGAGGAAGATGTTTTTGTTGAGAGATTTTTTAGTTGTAAGAATTCGGCCATTACAATTTTCGAGAAGGGAACTAAGGATTCTCCTGTCAAGCATTCATTCTCATGGAATCAGAATGTTACATTTAGTTTGGTTCCTACTGAAAAATCATTTGATACAGTTGTTGCCAAGTCGATTAAGAAAGCCACACGATACAACAGGTCACAATATTTCCTATTTGAAATTAGAGTGGAACAGGGTGATAATTTCTATGTGATGGATCCACTCATTCTTGTTGGATTAGTCAGAACTAAAGAGGAACGTGATGATTGGGCTGATTTATTCGAAATTTACTCAATTTACTCATCACTCAATGTGTTAACAGAGGACGATTTCACACTCTCATCAACCATGACAAGAGAGGAAACTCTTCGTGATTATTTCATTCAGGAATATGAACTTTTCGATGAATATCAAAATGAAGTGAGAGAACAAGGTGAAAATCAACAAAATTTCAATAACAGAGGAGAAACTGTAATGGACCCTCGATTGTCAACTATTGAAAATCCATTCGAAGAGACAAATGCATTCCAGAGAGAAATGGAAAAGTCATATACTTTTTTGATTCAATCATTTGATCCATATCTAGCAATTAATTCTCAGTCTCAATAAATGTGTACAATAAATTTAATTTACAAGAGTATGAGTGATATTGAATTACATTGAAAAATAATTGTTTAATTGGCTGATTTCAAATCAAATAGTTCAATAATATCTTCCATTTTGGATCCCTTATTGGCAACCAAAACGTCAGTGACAGAGACGAGTACCTTAATTGGTACTGATTCACCATACTGATCACAAATTGCATCCATGAACAGATCGAGATCTTGTTTGCTAGTGAAAATAGGTTCGCCAGCAATACTTTCAATGACATCCTTAATGTTATCAACTCCTTTAACATTTGGTACTCTCAATACTCTGTCAAATTGCTCAACCAAATCCAAATCTTGCAAAGAGCTACTCATTGAACTGGTACCAATGATCAATAATTTACGTCCCTTTGGTGGAGGTGTTCTGATACAGGTCATTAAAGTTTGAAGTACGAGATTAGAAAATCTTGGGCCAATTCTTACCAATTGAATTAATCTTTCCACATTATCCAAAATAATGACACTCTTATCTGAACGGTAAGAATCTTGGAAAGCATCTGAAATGTATTGACATTGCTCATATTCTGAAATCATTTTGATCATTTTGCTTGGTGAGACAACCTTGACAAATGGGAATTTAGTTTCCAATGCCAAACTTGCAGCAAGGGCAGTCAAACCACTTTTTCTAGAACCAGTCAATAAAACACTGGAGAGGAATGTATTTTCACCCTTATCAATTTGCTTCATAATGAGTGAACATTTTTCTTTCAGTTTTTCAAATTCTAATCCATGAGTAATAATTCCCTTTCCAACAAATGACTTCAAGTCATCCTCGTCAACACTAAACGATGGTTTTGATTCAAGGAGAGCTCTATTAAAATCTTCCATTGTAACTTTGAGCAATTCAGAAAATTCCTTGATATTCTTAGTTTCGACTTTCTGATTTTTAACGTCGATTCCTCTCGACATGGCAAATGATCTGGCACTTGCAACAAGACCCATAATATCAGAACCTGTATAATTCTTTGTTCTCTCAACAATACTTGCAAAGTCTACATCACTCGACAGGAACTTGTTCTCTTGCAATTTTTGGGTGTGAATTTTCAAGATTTGCATTCTTCCTTCTTCGTTTGGAAGTCCAATTTCAATCTGTACATCAAATCTTCCCTTACGAAGAAGAGCTGGATCAATCAAATCCAAACGATTGGTCATGCCAATAATTAAAAAATTGTTTGGAGTATCAACACCATCAATCATAGAAAGCAATTGATTGACCACATTATCTCTGACACCAGTATTGTCTCCAGCATTACCTCTTTTTTTACAAATTGCATCAATTTCATCCATGATAATCAAGTGCAAACATTGAGTTTTTCCATTACTATCTTTCCAATCTTGAATTGCTTCAGCAAATAATTGTCTGATTTTCTTCTCAGATCCACCAACAAAAGAATCGAAAATTTCTGGACCATTGACAACTTCCTTCGTTTTACAATTCAATACTTGGCCAATTTTCTTTGCAATCAAGGTTTTACCAGTTCCAGGTGGACCATAGAGAAGAACACCCTTAGTGTGCATTGCTCCCATTTTCTCAGCAACTTCTGGTGGATAAGCTCTCGAGGCAAATGCTCTTCTGAAGAGAACATTTAATTGTTTTTCTAAACCACCAATTCCCAAAGTGTTGAATGTGAAATCTGCATTGAATAGATCAGGTTGTTCCTCCTTCATTTCTTCTTCACTCAAATTGAGATTTCCAATTCTAATATCATCATTCAATTGAGTTGGAAGAGCATTAATATCATATGGTACATTAGAGAATTTCATAATATTCTTTCCTGAAGACAATTTGAAATAAATAGTTGTCAAATCATCAATCTTGACTCTCTGTTTCGAGGTACAAACTGCCTTTGCTTGTACAAATTCTCCATTCATAACAAACAGTATCGATTGACCATAGGTCAATATATGAGCATTAAATGCCTTCTTTACAATACTAATCATTTCAACAATATCTACAACTTTTCTATCGACAATTCTTTCATCCACAAACTTGATCTCAAAAACCACATGTCTCTCCTCCTCACAATTAATCACCGATAAATCATCAAATACTTTAAATTCATGCTTTTCTCCCAATTCAACACCTGCCTGACTTCTCATAAACTTATTCAATCCAATTTCACCTTTTTGTATGGTCGGATAGGTTGAAACTCTCGTAACCAAATTACCACAAATTAAATAGGATTGATGACCAATATCATCGGGGTGAAGATAGGCCAAATTGGAAAATTGTAAGTGTTTCACTGGTGTACTAGCAATAGTAAACTTCATCTTGAATTATTATCGCTCTCTATTTCAATTAATAATAAAACAATTGATCGTTGTTCTCTCCTTTTTTTTATGTTGAAAATATGAACTTTTTTGAGTGTTCTTTAAATAGGTTTTAAAGTTATCTAAAAACAAATTGATGACGCAAATTCAAACACTCTCAACGGATACCATGACGTACTTGCCACTTCAATAGTAAAAACAGATTTAACCTATTCCATTCAAATGATTTGTTTTTGAATAAGGTTGTTTTTTGGAGGAGGTTTTATGAATTGGAATTTTTTTTGTAATACTTATAAAAAATGCATCAAGATGTTTGGAGGGAAGTTTTTCAATTTTTGGAACCGATTGATTTGGTGAGTTCAATGTTGGCTATTGTAGAAGAATCAATTGTTACGTTTGAGAGTATTGCTTTGGGAGATTGTAGAGTTTCATTCCGATATATTGATCACAATGATGATTGGTCAGAAAATCAATTAAATTCTGAATATTGTTTGGATTATGTTAGAATATTGGGAAATGTAAATTATATTGTTAATTTATATTTATTAAAATTGGGAATTAAATTGGGAAATTTTGATAGTCAATCGAATGTTGAATCGATACTTGATAGTTATCAATTTAGTTTATTGGAATTTTATAGAAAAAGTTTACTTCAAGTTGAATTTCCACCATTTGAACCAACTACACCAGATAAAGCATATGTATTGAAATATGTTACAATTGGAGATAGGTCAATTGGAAAGAAAACTTTACAAATGTATTTGAGGGATGGAAAATTTGATCCTCACCCACCAATTGGAGTTGATTTCTGTATCAAGAGGTGTGCTCTAAAAGGAGGACCAAATATTAAACATCAAATATGGAATGCTTCAGATATGAGACAAGAATCAAAGCCAGAACTTATTCAAAAACTTAGTCGATATGGATTTTCATTCCTCTTTTGCTTCTCAATGGAAAATGAGGAAACCTTCAAAGTGATGGAACAGTGGATTGAACCTCTTAGGAACCTTGATATTTCAAAAAGATTGGGTTTAATCATTGGCTTTCATCCATTCATTAAGAACGAAACAAAACAACACTTGACTCGATTGGAAGCTGTGAAAAAATCTTGGCAATTTGAAAAATCATTATTTCTCGAAATTGACACTGCCAAGAACCAGAATATATATGCTCTTGTTTGGTTCCTTCAGATAAAGTATACATACTTTAAACCTCCTTCGACAATGTATTATGTAGCACCTGAAAATATTACAAAGCAACAAGAAGAAGAGCCTGTTAAAAAGTCATTCTGTATTATACAATAAGGAAAATTTAATGATACTATTTGGATATCAATTGGATATTTTCAAAGATAATTTCATTTTCACTGTAGTTGTCAATTTGTGAAAAATTGTAAACTCTGTCTTTGTGCACCTTTACAAAACATTAAATGGATTACACTTTAAAATCAATATAACTGGATTGTATGAAGGAAATGCCATTGATTTTAAAGTGTAATCCATTCGCATCCATCATCACTTTCCAAATCCGTTTATTCCATCCACAAATTCTCATTCCTTATTCGTCAACTCTTTACCGTAGTGTTTTTAAAAGAAAATAAATTTGGGCGCGCTTTTTGAAAAATCTTTTTTTTTCAAATCCAAAAAAAATGGCAAAACAATCGCATCATCACGAAGAGGTGGATTATGGCTCGGCGTTGGATAGAACAACTTCGCCGCTTGAGGAGGAGAAGAATCACAATAATAATACTATGAATGATGAAGAAGAAAAACACTTGTCGAGTAATGCATCGGCGTTGATTAATATTATTAAAGCAAATATTGGATCGGGTATTTTGGGTATGCCCTATGCATTTCGTTGTGCTGGATATTGGCTTGGAACATTTAGTATTGTGATTATCATGTTGATTGTTGTGCATTGTACGATTTTATTGGTCGATAGTAAGAGGTATTTGAATAAGATTATAAAGAAGAAACGAAGGAATGGTGATGATTCGGAAAAGGAATTGGCCACATTTAATGATTTGGGTTATGCTGCTTTTGGAAGATTTGCTACAGTGATTATTACCTTCTTTTTATTTGTAACACAATTGGGATTTTGTTGTGCTGTAGGTTGACTAATTTCACACATTTTCACACTGAAAAGTACTTAACGTTTGTTTCATCAAATCTGATGAACATTTTTGGAACACCAACAACACTAGGTTGGAAGGCTTTATTTATTTTCTTGACAGGTTTGGCTGTATTTCCATTCTCTTGCATTCGTAATTTGAAATACTTGTCACCTGTGAGTATCATTTCTGAAATTTTGATTACACTCGGTGTGGGTATTGTTCTCTATTTTGCAATTTTCAAATTGGCTACTGAGCCATTCCCTGGCTTGTATAGAAATTTACAACCATACAATATTGAACAATTCCCAACATTTTTTGGTATTTGTTTATTTGCTTTTGAAGGAGTGTATGTATTTTCATTAGTTATTTCATTATATTTATTCCATTTTGTTTGATTATTTATTGAATTAAATTTCGAAATTACTGAAATACATTTAAAAATATATAGAGGACTTGTCTTACCAATTGAAACAAACATGAGAAATAAGAAGGCATATCCAATGTTATTATTCGTTGGTATGATTATCATTTGTGCTGCCATGACATTGCTTGGTATTGTTGGTTATTTGAGTTATGGTATGGGAGTTAACAGTTTAATTACATTCAATTTGCCAACAACTGGTGCTCTTCCTCTTGTCATCAAAATTTTCCTCATGATTTCTCTCGTTTTCACGTATCCAATTCAATTGTTCCCTCTCTCACAAATGTTAGACAATGCTTTGCAAGGAGTAATCAAGAAAATTAAGGAGAGAAGAAATCCAGAAGAAAACGAAACACTCGTTTCTCACGATTTAAATCAAGAAGAAAACTCTATCAATCACAACAAATCTCACAATGAAAATGTTATGCAAAAAAAGGAAACTAATATCTTTAAATTATTGATCAAGTCCTGCCTCTCACCAACATTCCATGCTGAAAATGTTATCAGATTTACAATGGTTATGGCTACTGTTGCCTTCTCTGCATTCATTCCTTCATTTGGTGACTTTTTGGGTTTGATTGGTGGTTTTGGTGGTACTACATTGGCCCTTGTATTGCCATGTTGCATTCATATGAAGGTAATGTGGAAACATTTGAGTTGGAGTGTCAAGGCAAAGGACATTATTCTCATTGTTTTTGGTTTGTTTGCAACGGTTTTTCCACATATATTTCATTTAGAGATCTTGTTACCCATTTAGAAAATGGTGAATAAATTTTGTCTCCTTATTTTCTTTCAATTATTACAATTCAAAATATTTAATTCCTAGCAATCTAGTTTTATTCTTCTCTAGTACTCTGGTTTAGTCTTCCTGAAAAGCATGATATATTTCACCTTCTTCATTAAAATATACTCAACTTCCAATTCTTCTGGCAATCCAGATTCAGAAAAATTGTAAGGCACCTTCAATGCCACACATTGAACTCCATCTTCGAGTAAAAGTTGTTTGGAGAATGTCTTGACACTGATTGGTGTGAGGTTCTCTTGAATCATGTACAAGTCATCAATAAAATCGTGCAATGAATAATCTTGATTTCCCCAAGGAGGATCAAAAAAGACAAATGTTTCAGGCATCTTGTCTCCCAAGTTTCCTCTCTCCTTTTGCCACCAATCAATAAAATTACCTGAAATTACATTACAAGTGACACAGTCTCTATCATACTTTTTCTCCTCATTTTCAAACAAGTTAATATTGTATCGTGCATCGTTGCATCTTCTTTCATCTAGTTCAATCATGGTTACTGTTTTTCTGTGGAGACGTTTGGACCAGAAATATCTTAAAAATCCAATAATATTTCCTCCCAAGCCACCAGTTCCATCAACCAAGTGATTTGGATAGAAACCAGTTTTCTGTTTTATCATTTCATTCATGAGGGAGGCAATTTCAAAGGCATCATTAAAAGGAGTAAGATAGGAAAGTGCCAACTCTGAATCAAATCTCACCTTATTGACCAAATGTTTAGGGAAGAAACCATACATGTTTTCTGAATATTTTCTAAACTTGTAGTGATTTTCCAATGTTCTTGGTAGTTCAGGATTTGATTTTGGTTTTGAGGTAGATTTTGCTTCCTTTTCTTCTTCTGTTTGCTTCTTTTTTACAATGTTTAGTGATTTTTTCACGTGTCTAATAGTTTCCTCCAAAGTTTGATTTGCAACAATGTAGTGAGTATCCTTTGAACTCATTGTGGATAATTTTTGTTTTTCCAATTCAAGGACTTTGAGTGCTGCCTTTAACTGTATTTGTAAATTCTTAATTTCATTCATTAGAGTGGCAGAAGAGGCAGTAGTGAGAGTTGGTGATTCAATTGATTCTTCCTGTTTTTTTCTAGTGTTAGTATTTACAAGAATGCTTGTCAATGGATTATTATCATTTTGTACTGTTGATGATTGATTAGGATAATTTACATGAACAGGAGTGGAAGTGGTGGTATTGATATCATTATTTAACATGGAATTTTGTGGGAAAAGTTGGGAGAGGAAGTGTGATTGTTGTGGTTGTTCTACACTAGCAGTAGTATTCACCATGGTATTCGATTGTTCGGTTGGCTCGTTGAAAAAGCTCTTTTCAATATCATCAACAGAACACATGCCCATCATTGGTGGATAGCCCATCATCATGCCATGAGGAGGCCACATACCCGATGATGGATTATTCATCATCCATTGATGATGATAAAATTGATTTTCCTGTTGTTGTTGTTGTGGTTGTTGATTAGAGGCTTCATGTTGTTGTTGTTAGGAAACCACGAAGATGACGAATTATTTCCACTATTAATTGCTACATCACCATGATGAGCCAATTCACCTCCATTATTATTAACATTTCCAAAATTATTAAACATCATCATTAAATTAGAATTATTAAATTGTTGTTGTTGTGGAGGTGGAGGCGGTTGATGATTCCACCACATGTTATTATTATTATTCGGAGGAGGAGGAGCCATCATCATCATCATTGAATTATTATTATTCATTGATCCTTGATATAATCTAGGTGATAGATTGGTCGTTGTATTATTGTTGTTGCTAATATTATTCATCATTAATAATTTACTTCCTTGTTGATTATTATTATTCTGGGATGATGAAGTGGTAGTCTTTAATAGATGAGTGGTGGTGAGATCGGCACCAGAGGGTGTCAACATTGATTGTTGTTGTTGCTGAAGCTGCTGATGGGGAGGAAACATTTTTAATATTAGATTTTCTTGATCATCAAAATTTTAATTTATTAAAAACAATAAAATGTAACGGAAATCTCATTTTTGGCAATTCCTTAAGATAATAAAAAAAACAGAGTTTCATCTTTTTTATTATCAATTGCTTGATAGGAATTTGAGAAAGATGGGAAATACAGTTTCAACGGATGAACAATTGATAGCTGTTTCAAAGGAATCCTTACAGTCGGTTGCTAATGTAAAATCAGAGGAAGTCTTCAAGGTTCCTGGCTTTTTTACTTCGGAGCCTGAAGAAGGTTTTCCAAACATTGATGGTTTCAGGCCGACCATGTATTACTTGTTGGATGAGGAGAGTGGTTACAAGCATTGTATTTTGGAGAAATATCATCAGAAGAGGATGAGGAAAATAGATATTATTATATTGTTAGATTATTTACGGAGAGGAAGATGGATCAACATGTGAGAGAAAGACTTGAAGAGGAAGAGAAGGCAGCAAAGGAATTTCCATCATTGATGCAGAAAGTGGAGATTCATAATGCTACTTTGAAATTGTATGTAAATTAGTAATTATTTAATATTGAATAATTTTCAATTTAAATATAATTGATGATGCAATTCTCGATAATAGTGGAGAAGAAAAGAAGGCAGCCCTTTTTAAGGTTGGAAGTGATGAGGGAAATTCATTCATGTCTCTTTTTGGTTTGAATGGATCTAATTTGAATTATTATATGAGGGTTAGATTGGTCAGTTCTGCAATTTTGAATGTTGTCAAGTTGTTTGAATTGAGTGAGAGAAAGTATTGCTTCCATCCTATCGATATTTCACACGTTGCTATTCAGGAGAATTTGAATATGAGATTTTTCGATTGTCTTCATGTTATTGCTTATCAGAATGATAGAGGTAGGTGTTTGATTGTTGGATATTAATTTTCACACATTTTCAGAATCAATTTTCAACCTAGGATTGAGGACTGTTTGTAAAATAGGAGTTTGTATATTGACATTTAATGAAGCTCTTTATAATAAGGACATATTCTTTGAGGAATGGCTTTCCAATCCAAATACTGTAAGTTATTTGATTTGGATTCGTTGCAATAACATTACTGTTATCAATTGACCTACCATCAATCAAGACAATTCCTGTATTTTCAACCCTATTTAAAAAAGTATTATTGGATAATAATTTCAAATTGGATGATATTAAAAGCGAGTTGAGCATATTGGAAATATTAAGCAAACGAACAATTGATCCATCAGTTGTTAATTCTGAAAATTTCAAAGATTTAATAACAATGTATGGAAGCTTATTGTCTCATCGTCAGTCAGATCCTTTCCATGACACATTAATGCAATATCTCACTCAATTAATTTCTATAACAGCCCAAAATCATAAGGAAGATCTGTTACAATGTAACGAAAATTCATTCTTGTGTACATTATTATTGAATTCAATCTTTAAGAGAGATCTCACAAATAATGCCACCAATGTTTCTGATCAAATCAAAGCACTTTCAAACATTTTCAGAGGTGTTTATTCAGAAAAGCCAGAACTCATTGAAATGATTTCTACTGCATTGAAAAATTCCAAAAAGACTATCAGTAATGATCTCGGAGTGTCAAGAATAATTCTCGATGCTAAACTGTTTATAGAGCTATTATTTTCATCAAATGGGCATGCTATTTCAGAGGAAGAAGTGGACAGTATATCTAAATGGATGTTTGCTTAATGATGAAAATTGTTTTCAACGTTTTAACTGCATTCACCAAATAGAAAACCTTTGTGTGTGAACGACTAATTACCAGTGGAATCACATGACTAAAAGCACACATGAACAATAATAGCTAGTGAACATGTTACAGCTTATTAGTTGTTAAATAATATTGTAATACTAAGAATCTCATTCTTTTTAAGGAAAAGAGCATGAAAAAGTCGCCGATTCAAACAGCATTTCTCCTTATTAAACGCAGTCCATATTCCATTTCATCCATTCTATATTTAAATACCAATTTGTGATTCTTTCTTTTTACAATACAAAAAAATGTCCAAAATACTTCCACCATTCACATTAGAAACTGCCCAAAAGAAAGTTAAACTTGCACAAGATAATTGGAATTCAAAAGATCCAGAACGCATTGCTCTCGCCTACACTGAAGATTGTGAATGGAGAAATAGAAATGAATTCATTAAGGGAAGAACTGATATTAAAAAATTCCTTAAAAAAAAGTATGCCAAAGAATTAGATTACAAATTGGAAAAATATTTATTTGCATTTATGGATAACAAAATTTCAGTTCATTTTCAATATGAATATCACAATGAAAATGGACAATGGTTCCGAGCTTATGGAAATGAGAATTGGGAATTTGATTGGGAATCGGGATTAATGATGAAGAGAGATGCAAGTATTAATGATCTTGCAATTCAAGAATCCGAAAGGAAATTTAAATAAATCTATTGAAGTATAATTATCCAATCCTAAAAATATTAAATACTGATATTTTCAGCAGTTGGTGAAGAACAACTGTCATCATTTCCACTCAACATTTGAATCTTTCTCTTCATTAAATTATTGTGTTCCATCAGATCTAACAAGTGACGATTCAATTTTTCACCAGGTACAACTGTTGTTCGAGGTGTGATTGGAGAGGTGGTTATAATTGGTTCTTCTGGAGTATCGTGTAATTGTGAAAGTGTACTCTCAATTGATTCAATGGTTGTCTCTTGTGATATTTCTGGTTCAGGTAGAACTGCAGTTCTGAAAGTGAGAAGTGGAGAAGCAACACGAATATCCAATAATTGCATACTCATTCTCAACAATTCAGTTTCGTACGATTTCATCTTGGTTCTCAAATTAGTTGTTTGAATGTCCTTCAATTCTGAAAGCTCTTCTGATAATTCCTTAAATTGATTTCCAAATTGATTCTCCACTATTTGGAATGCATCCTTATCTCCCTTATCTGCCAATAAATTTCTAAAAGTCTCTAGGAGAGACTGTAATTTGAATATTGTCATGTCAATCTCTTTGGTTTTTTGTTGAATATCATTTCTGAACTTGTCCTTCAATGAACTCAATTTGGAGTATAATACATTAACCAAAGATGATTCATTGGTTGGAAATTCTGAGGCATCTACTGAATTTGAATTCGATGGTGAAGTAGCTTCTTCCATCGTTGAGGAGGTAGTTGTTGGAGTTGTTGCTACTGTAGGACTGGATGTGGCCTTTGAGTTTAGAACAGGGAATGAATTTTGACGTTTCAAATCCTTAAATCTTCTCTCCTTCAATGAATTTGGAATAACCAAAAACAAGGTTGTGTTCTTGAGACCTGACTTGGCAGTGACACAATTGTCCAATCTCTGAACCAGTGATTCAATAGTATTAGTATCTGGAGGCAATGTATTATTTTGCTTTTCAATTGCCAAATTTTCCATTACTTGAGCTTCTGCTAGTGTCTGACCTCCCTGTGCATATTGAGCTATCATTGAGGCTCTCCTGATGGCTTGCAGTGTTGAGTCGGTGAACTTTTTAGAACGAGCAGAGATACCCATTCGACAACGAAGTCCTCTAAATAAGAGTTTGATATTATTCTTCTGATAGGTGCAAATTCCTTCGAGTGAGAGAAGAGAATCTGGCCAATCGGCATCCATCATTTTAGTTTGAACTAGGAGTGAGAATTTGAGAGCTTGTCTCGCAGTTTCAAATCCACACACTACTGAATCACTCACAATATTGTGGAATTCATCATGTTTCACAGCAGGTGTAGTGTCCATTCCCATATTTTCCTTGAGACATCTCCTCAAAACATCAAAATAGATTGAAACACTCTTGGTAATGTCCTCGTGTGGAATACTCCACAATTGATTACATCCTTGCAAGTCACAATACACAAAATATTTCAATCTCTCCTCAATGTCAAAGAATTTAGTTTCGTGAGAAGCATTGAGTGAAACTTCTGGAATGGACATTTTACAATATCCCTCCTTTTCAGCTTCTATAATTTCCAAAATAGAGTACAAATCTTCCATATCCTTCTTTACGTGTTCAATTTCTTCCCTAACTGTTGCTTGTTGCATTTTCAATGAATCTTCGAGTTGTTTAATTTTCATGTCCAATTTTTCTTGTTGAATGGAGGTGGCCAATGAATTCTCAGAGAAGGGTTTCGTTGGAGAATAGGGAACCGAATTGGAATTATTCATCACAGAGAGGTTATTATTCGATGAGAACTTTTTAACCATCAGTGGTGAAATGGTAATGGTATTGTTACCTCCACTATTCTTTCGAGGAGGAGATTCTGGAGGCAATTGTGGAAAGACAATTTGAGGAGGCGTATTTTCAGAATCGATTCGAGCCGATCCATTGAAAGATCTTGCAGATTTGATTGAAATTGGTGCAGAGGAAACTGAATCATTGCTTCGTGTCGTAGTTTGTCCATTCACCAACGAGTCAGGAACCAAATAACTCTCATTCTCATCAATTAAAAAGAAGGTGTCATATTTTGGAGCTGTTGGTACAGTTTTAGAGGTTTGCCTCTCTCGTGTTGAAATACTATCGGTAAGCCACATTGAACTGATTTGCATTCTCAATTTGGCTGTCAATACTAGAGGTGAATTTGATGGAGCTTCAATTGACAATTTAACTGGAACGAGAATGGTTCTACTCATTGAACCCACTCCACAATAAATCATATGTGGAGGAGTTACAAAATCTGTCAAATTCAACTTGACAAAACCACTTCTCTTATCACTTGTAATTCTTCCACTGCCACTACTTTTCAATTCTCTAATTTCCAAAACGAGGGGTTTATCTTCCAATAACGATTGCATATTCTTGACATAGAATGGTAAAAATGGATCTTCTTGTGAACCACTTCCAGATCCTGAACCATTATTCGAATTTAACATGTTAATTATTTCAGTTAATGGTTTTTCCTTCTTTGGTTTAAAATCACACACAAAATCATATTCATAATCCTTAAAATCTGCCAAATAAATAATGGAATTCTTTTTAGAGTTTGGTGAATTTTGATTTGTCGAGTTTGGATTTGTCGATGGAGACATGGATCGACTCCAACACGTATTAATATAATCATAATCTTCAAAAATTGCATCATTGGAACATGTTTTTGAAATGACATTTGCTGGTTCAGTTGCTCCACCAATTACGAAACTATTCGATCCACTTCTACTAAAAAGTGATGAAATACTTGATTCTTCCTCATTATTTTGCAATACTTTCCAATGAATGGAATATCTGGATTGTAACAATTTCATTAGGGCATTAGAAACTGCAATCGATTCAGAATCTTCTGAACGTTGAGAAGCACTTGAAATTCCACTATTTGTACTTCTGGAAGTTTCATTTCCATTTTGTGGTTCATTATTACTGTAATTGTGGAACATTTTGTGTCCTAGTGTGTGAATTGAAACATTTCCACTATTATTATTACCAAAAGATGATGAACGTCCCAAATTGGAGTTTCCACCACTTTCGTTTACTTTTTCTAATGATGATGCAAGTGTCATTAAATCAAAATCTTCCAATGCGAATATATGAATGTTAAATAGACATTTTAATTGTGTAGGATCACTATTATTCGAATTTGATTTAATGGCTGCAGTAACTTTGCTGTTGGAACGGGCACGTGGCAGGTTAGAGGTTGATGATGAAGATGATGATGGTTTCATATGTCGTTGAACATCGAGACGTCCTTCGTTGGCGTCGTTTATACTGCCGAATCTAAATAATCTCTTCATTGTTTCAAAGTTTCGTATTGTTTCGAATAGAGTCTGGAGAAAGTGGTTTTGTAATTTTTGTTATAATTGATGATGATGTGATGATAACAAACCTCTCACAGGAAAATTGACTCACAAATCCGCTTGATGATTATTCGAAACTAACTGATTGTTGCCGAAAGATGAGTGAGGGATCTTTTTTTGAGAGGGAAAATCGTCTTATTGCTCTAACGCCGGTCACTTGTCAACTCTGCAAGGTTATCAATCTTGGCTGAAAATTGACGAACCATTCAAATGTACTAAAGAAAAGGAAGTTTCTTACAATAAATACAAAAATTTGATGAGAAGAAGAACATTTCATAAATTTAAATGACGATCATTTTAATGGTTTGGAGAAAATTCTACCATTAATTCAGATCTTTGGTAAGGGATTAATTCAGAGTCAGGTTTTTCTTCAATATTTCAAAAACAATGCAAAATTTATTCATCTCATTGCAACTTACATTTTGACGATGAGTTTAGATATGAACAAGTTCTCAAATTCGAATGAGAAGAAAACAACACAACATTATATCCTATACGAAAGCTCCTCATCACTCGAGATTCACAAAAATTGGATTCATTAATCCCAAATCCACCTTCTTGAAACTCATTTATTCAACAAAATGCTAATTTCCTAATAATAATACTATAGTATTTTTGAAATCTGACTTCAAATTATGAATCCTCACATTGACATTCCCCTTAAGGTGGCAGCATTCTCAAAATCATGTTGAAATGATAAAGAACGAAGTGGTTCAATAAATTATTTTGGATTTGACAGCAAAATACTAATTATTATTATTGTCTTTCAAATGTTTTTGAAGAATGAAGATTTCACCACCAGTATAGATAGAAGTTTTGGATTTTGGTGATGAATAATCATCCAGTCATTATTCGTATAGGATAACACAACAAAAAAAATGAAACTAAACCTCATACTATTCCTGTCCCTGATCATTTTCTCATTTCTCTTCCTTGTGGTCTTTTATTTTCAATATCAACATCAAATACGGATAGAGAGTGATTACACACTCCGATTAGTTGAAAAACAAGTTTCGAATATAAAACCAACGAACAAACTAAATGCACGAGTATTTCCGATAACTTTTATGAGTGCAGATTTGGAGAATTTATTTTTATCTCGAATATTGAAATCTAATTGTCAAGTTTTCTTGGCTTCATACTATAGTTTTAATTCTTTAGGTGGAATTCTTCCAACTTTTATTGGAAAGGAGAAGAAAAGTTACATTTATGGTAAGTAATGAGATTAAATTTTTAAATTCAAATATTTATTCGAAAAATTTCTCCTTTATTTTCAATTTTATTAACAAATTAATAATAATCCATATTTGTACAACTTTCGAATAGGTCACGGTAAAAAATATTACATTTTGGAACAATTTCTGAATAGCAAATCTTCATCCTATATCAAAGATGATGATTTCATCTTCTTTGCTGATGGAATGGATGTAATGTTTTATGATAATTTACAAAGAGCTGTGGAAATTTATATTTCCTATTTGAGATTGGAAGGATTTGATGTGGAGAGAGATAGAGAAAAGGATTGGCCGATATTGTTCAATGCTGAGAAGAATAGACATCCATTTCCAAGAAATTTCTATCAATTTATTAAGGTAAGATTTTGAGAAATTTAATTTTGGAATTTTACAAATTTGGAAATTTAATTTTTTCAGAATTTGGATATTAAAATTTTAATTGAGAAATATGTTCGTCAACAAAATTATCCAAAGAAGCCATATTGTGCTCCATCCACTTTCAACTTTATTAATTCTGGAGTTTATATTGCAAGGAAACGAGATGTCAAAAGTTACTTGAGAACAATATTTGAAAAAATTGTAAAGGATCCAAAATTCCTCGATAATGACGATCAAGGAATAGCCCATTATGTACACATATCCAATTCATATCATCCAGTCTACCCAATCATGACTGATTGTAATCTTGCTCTCTCAATAACTACCTTCAACTCGTGTGAAATCTTCAGATCCAATGATGGAGCCACTTGTCAAGTTGCAGATCCAATTAATGGAGCAAGACCCATTTCAATTCATAGTGCAGGATTGGGATGCAAACAATTTTGCCCCTGTCTCTCCACTAGTGTGAATCAAAGTCCATTATCGAATTCAATCACTTCTACTGATTTACATGATTTGAAAAAGGATTTTGGAGTAATTGTCTATGATAGTGATCATGATTCGATAACCATTCGGCCAGTATTGGAATTTTGTGGAAAGGAGACATTGTTTAATATCGAACAAGATAAGTGCGTCTATAAGAATTATTGATTTGGTTTAAAAAAATTCTCAATACTATTTAAGGGGAGAAAAAAACAATTATGAAAATTCAAAAGGTCAATAAGTTTATTTTGTAAATTTACAATCCAAATAATAAAATACTAGGTATTTTTAAAAACTCAATAACAAACATTCATAATTATTGAATGAATCTATTCAAGGTACGATAAAGCCAATATTCAACCAATGAAGTTGTACATTGAGGTAAAGTCAAGATGGCACTCTTAACATAGGTTGACAAGTAGTGATCCTTCTTTGGCTTACTCTTCAACAAGAGTTGCTTGGAATAAATTTCAAGTGGTAAACAAGCCAAACGACCAACAACCATTCCAAGAGTTTCAACAAGTACTTCCTTAGCTCTATGATCTGAAGAATCATGATTATTGACAGCTTCATCACTAACATTACCCAGACTTGCATCATTTCCCAATATCATTTGACTAATACCCAAACTAATTGAATGAACAAGGAATGAATGAGCTACATGAATTGCAAAACCTTGCCAATAAGTGGTATTATCACCATCTTCAACCTTAATCACTTCACATGAACGACCTCTCTTTGTAACTAATCTACTCTCCTGATCCAACAAGATGTAGTACAATGGGAATGTTGAGGCAGAAATGATGGCATGTTCCAATGGTTTATATGAAGACAAAGGTACCCAAGTTTGTCTATTCATCAAGGATGTGAAAAAGATGTGACCCAATTGATACAAGACCAACTTATTCATCAATGGTCTTTCAAAGTATTGAGACAAACGTTTCTGGAATGTGGAGGATTGAGATGCTTCCTCATCCTCACGATCTGGTGTATCACTTATGGCTATGAGAGTCTTTTGGACACTGAATGGAGCATACAAGGCAATACGAGAGAGTGAGAGGGAGAATACTCCCATACCACCATGTTTGATAACCTTGTAGAGTTTGTTATTGGAGCCGTGTGAGGTGCTCAATGTCTTGCCATGGACAACAACTTCAGGTGGAGAAGTGATGGTTGTACGAGTGGTTGTGGTGGTAATTCTTGTTTGTTCGACCATTCTCTCTTGTTTGTTTACTACTATTAGTTAAATTGTAATCAATGATGAATCTAAAGAATTGTTTGTTATCAATGTGACGATGACCAATGTAATCAGAAAAGTGTAATTATGCTGATGAACTTGTTCCGAGATGCTGATGATCAAGTGATGAATTTTTTAATAGATTGGTTTCAGTTGGAGAAGGATTACTTTTGCAGCTTCTTCTTAAAGCAAACAACCAAAAGAATTAATTATCTTTAAAGAGAATTACTCTAAAAGATTATTTTCAATTCAATCAATATTCGACACAGGGATATAATAACTGTCGTAATCACATTGAACAATAGCTTAATCGGAGATTGTAAGCTTGGACATGAACGTAAAAGAAAATGATTGTTATTAGTAATTGAACAGATAAAGAACTTTCAAATTAAAATAAGTTTTTTTGTTTATATATTTAAATCAGATTGGGCACTTATTGATCCATACCCCATTCAGCAGTTTGACCACCTTCACCTTCGTATTCTTCAGCTTCTTCAGTAGTTTCAGCAGCAACAACAGCTTGAACCTTGGTTTCTTGAGATTCCTTAGCTTCTCTTTCTTCCTTCTTTTCATCGAGATCTCTGTGCAAGAACAAGTCTGGCTTGACATCCCATTCCTTCTTTCTGGAGACAACACCCTTCAATCTCAAAACTTCTCTAGCCAACATCCAGTACATCAAAGCAATGGAGTTCTTGTTCTTGTTATTGACTGGGATAGCAATATCGACGAACTTGAGTGGAGAATCAGTATCAGCGAAAGCAATAACTGGAATGTTAGCCTTGGAAGCTTCCTTGATAGCTTGATAATCGCTTCTTGGGTCAGAAACGATCAAGACTCTTGGTTCCATGAACTTAGCTTGGACTTGATTGGTGAAAGTACCTGGAGTGAATTTACCAGCCAAATAGTTAGCACCAGTGTAAGAACCGAACTTGAGGACAGCTCTATGACCGTATTGCTTGCTTGAGATAGCACAGATATCCTTTGGATTTTCAATGGTAACAAGGACTCTAGCAGCGAGCAACAACTTTTCGTGGGTCTTAGCAACGTTGATGACGTGAGTACCGTCCTTTTGGGATCTACCGTGGACATACTTTTGCATATCAGTTTCCAAATTCTTGGTACCCTTGTGGCATTCACAAGCCAACATTTGTTGGACATCAGTTGGAGTCAAGTCCAAGATGTTACTCTTTGCGTTCTTGGTCAAGGACATTTCTATGAGAGTTAAAACACTTTATTCAATGGTCGAGATAACTTACTGTAAGAGCTTGATTATTTTTTTTTCAACAAGTTTTTTAATTTTTTGGGGTTGAGTATGTTTTACAATGAAAACTCTGCTGATGCATTTTTACCACTCAAAAGCTTCTCTAAGCAACTAAAAATTCTTAAAGCCAAAACAACAACAGAATTTGAAGCCTTCATATCAGAGTAAATGGATCAACAAAATGTAATCATTACATTGGTAGTGATTTATTGAACATCAATAATAATTTCATCATCATGAATAGTAATTTTTAATCTCATCACCCATGTTCCAACAACAATAATCATAAAAACACGGAAAGGAGAACAAAATATGAAATTAATTGATTGATTGGGAATTAATACTTATTCATCATCATTATTCATCATTAGACAATCAATTATTATTATTATTATCGGAATAATTCAGATCGTCTCAACTCATCAATACGTTTTCTCTGGATACAAAACCTCAACAGAAACAAGTAATAGAAATTGAATAACAAAATATTCATTGCACAATGAATCAAAACAATCATCATCTAGAGACAAATTGAGTGAAATCCATGTCATCTCAAAACCATCAGTGGAAGGAAATTTCGCTTCAACCCCAATGCACTACCAACAAATTTTGGAAATTTTCTAATTCAATTCCCCACAATACATTATTCGAAATGAATCATCACCAAGGCAACATATTGAGGCACAATCACATTCTTCTCTTCATTTACTTTTTCAAACAAAATGTTTCAACAGACTCCTCACGATCAACAGAGCAAGAATTGTTACCCATTACTTGTACCAGGTAACGCCAAAAAGAATAGTTTACAACACCAGCAATTAGGTGGTTCAAATGGTTCATCCTCTTCATCAACAACTACAAATATTGGCGCCTCAACTGCCAAATCAATTGGCATGCACACTAATGAAAAGATTTCAAATCAAAGTTTTGGAATGGATCATGTTTCTAACAATGGTAGCAGTAGTAATATTATTGGTGGTGTTTCTTCTACAATGCCACGTGGTAACAGTGGCATGAATACTGCTCAATCCTCATATACATCTACCACCCCATTCAATCAAGAAACACTTCCAAGACCCATTGCAACTTTTGAGAAAACAGCACCAATCAATTTGAGAGAATTTACTAATGTGGGTGGATACCCATTAGGTCCAAGCAATATGAACCCGTCATCTTTAAGAAATGCATCATCAACAGCTTCCACCAATTTATTGAGTAATCTATCCACAACAATACCATCAGCTCCAAGCACTATGGGAAACGCCATCATTTCAATTCCTCCTCAACAAGAGCAACAACAAAATCGCCAACCAGAACACAATTCTGAACATGGTCCAAAATTGCATTTCTGTAAGAAGCAACTCAAAGAACAAACATGTGCAGAGTTGCATTCAGAGCCAGAATTCAGAGTCAATGACAAGACCAAACATCCACCTAACACCTTATTCAATGTATCAATTAAGGATGTCTTGACAATTACTGGCTATTTCCTCAATGATTGCGAAATGTTCCTTCGATTGGATAATGGATCACAACATGGCTCACCTGTGGGAAGTTGTTTTTTCAAACCAACTACCATGGTGGGTGACAGCTCTAATAGATTATTTCGTGCCAAAATTGATATCCCTCCATCCCTCAATACAAAAAAGGGAAATACATCCTCTCGTGTTGGTTTTGTAGAGATTTATGATTCGAATAATAAGATGATTGCTGTGAGTGATAAGGTAAGGTTTTTATTTTCGACTTGTTCTCTTATTAATACTATTTCACACATTTTGATCACTATTTAACAACAGTTTTGGATAAGAAGTAGATCGAGAAATCAAATGATCAAAGATGAATCCACAAAGAAGAGAATTCGAATGAACCAGAAGGGTGAAAGTCAAAAGCAACAAAAGGTTTTCCACGACTATTCACCAACCTCACCACAATCAGAAACCAATTCCAATCCAGAAAATCAAGAGGAAGAGCTGATTGAGAATGTTCCATCATCAAAGAAGGTACTGGCATCAGTCCCTCAACTCCAACATCCAGGTCAGTATGCTAATCCCCTATCGGGCGCCCCATCTACTGCACTTGTACAAGCAGGACTTGGTGGCATAGGATTTAATTATGATCAAAGAAAGCAATCAATTGCACCTCCTATGACTTCCTTCTCCACTGCCACCACTAGTTTATTACAACAGCAACAACAGGTGGCCAATGATTTTTCACTTGGAAATATGACAGATTTTTGGAACACTGCAAGAAACACCACACCAGATTTTCCACAAAATTCTTCCTTCAGTTTTCTTGATAGAGAAATGAGTAATGCAAGCAATAGTAGAGCTCCAACCACCTCCAACTTACTTACACCTTCCTCTTGGGCCTCGAGCAATAGTCAACAAGGAGAGCCATTGAAAACATTGGAAAATCTCGTCAAAAATCAACAACAGAGAATTGAAGAATTGAGTTGTCTCATCGCCAACAATGCAAAACTCATTCACACACTACAAATGCACGTTCTTTCACTTACCAACCCAATAAACAGTGAACCTTAACACAAGAGAACATGCAACCCAACCGTAACAACTGTAAAATAAAACACCTTTTAAAAAGCGGCCCCGCATAACTGTGGAGTAAAATCCACTCACCGTAGGATGTACAAATTGTTAATTCGTTACTGCATTCCCAAAGTCTCTCCTACCAACTCCGTAATTTTTCAAGTTACAACTCCCACTATTTCATCTATGATAAACTCCTTTTGGCTTGATACCCCCAACGCGAATAGAATTAAAACATTGAAATTCTCCAACTAACTCTCACAATTTCAAAAAAAAACACACAAGCTTCCCGCCCAAGGAATCAAAACGAGAATCACATTACACTCTCAATTATTGGCAAAGAAGATACTACCAGTAAGAAGAAAATATCTTTTAAAAGTATCTGCTACAATCGAACAAGTTCAATAATTGCTTTTTGCATTGGGAACAATTAAATCCTCAAATTCTCCTTCCGATCAAAACTCCTAGATTTCTCCCAACAAACACTCATAAACATGATAAGGAAGAACTCTAATTTATCATCATCATCATCTTCATGGCTATGCATTAGCATGTTGATCATGATGCTAACTCTCGTATTCACCTCTCAACATGTCCTCTCACTCATGAACACAACCACAGTTGTCAGTGGTGAATATCCTGCCTCTGTACAGACAGGCACGATGAATATCTATTGGAAGTTCCATAATAAGGTTACAGGCTTGCTTCAAGATGACGATCTTATTGAAATTGCAATTGTTGCCAAGACAAAGGGTTGGTTGGCTATTGGTTTGGATTTTAACAAGACTGGTATGACACAAGCTGATTGTTACATTGGTTTTTATGATCAGACAAATTCAAGACCAGTTCTCTATGATTTTTGGTTACCTGGAAAGTCAATTCCAAAGAATGATTCACTTTTTTTAGGTCAAGATGACATTTTACAATTGACTGGTTCATTAAAAGATGGAACCACTACTTTGAAATTCTTGAGAAAGATTGATACTGGTGATATTCATGCTGATCACCCAATTAGAAATAGAACTATTGGTGTTAGTTATGCTTTCAATATTAACACAATTGATGTCACTCAGAAACACACTACTCATGGCGATTTTTTCATTAATTTCGTCACACAAAAAGGTGCATTGAATTTGGCACCTGCTCCATTGATTCAATTCCACATTATTGCAACTGCATCTGTTGCCATTTTGATGGCTGCTATTGGTTTGTCTTATACTTTCATTTCAATGAAGGAGAAGAATCGTGTAATTAGTTTAGTTTTCCACACCAAGTTTACAGGTTTGATCAAGAACCCAATTCTCGGTTCCATTTTCAATCCAATTTTGGAGTTGACCATTGGTGAAATTACTCTCATCTTGTTCCATCTCATGCTTACTGCTGTGTGGTTCTGTTTTGGATTTTTCAACAGTACTTCAGCAAACGTTGGTAAAGGATTTGCCTATGCCATTATTATCAATTTGACTGCTACCATCTTGCCAATTACTAGATATTCTGCATTTGTCTTTGTTTTTGGTATTTCATTTGAAAGAGCTGTCAAGTATCACAAATGGGTTGCTAGATTAACTCTTCTTATTGCTACTATTCACGGTATTTTGATGACTGTTCACTTGGCAGACAATGGAAGTCTTGGTAACATTCTTACTGCATCAGCAAATGATTACATCTTATTTGGATTAATTGCTTGGATTGCCATGGTCATTATGACTATCTTTGCTTTGGAACCAATTCGTAGAAAGTTCTGGGAATTGTTCAAGGTAATTCACATTATTCTTGCCCCAGTTGTCCTCGTCATGTCTTCAATCCACGCCAAAGGTTGGGAAAGAACTCTCCCAGTTCTTGGTATTGCCATGGGTTTATTAGTTATTGATCATTTGCTCAGAATTATCTTTGGTTATATCATGCCAACTAAGGTTATCAAGATGGAATATGAGGAAAAGACTGGAATTACTACAATGGTATTTGAAAAGCCAACTATTAGTATGTGGTATATGGAAAGTTTGGGAATGGGCAAGTTTGTCTATGTCTACATTCCAGGTGTTAGTTTCTTCCAATCTCATCCATTCACTATCAGTAGTTATTCTAAATTAGATAGTTCTATTGAATTCACATGTCATGTTAAGAATTTAGGAAGGGGTTGGACAAAGAAATTGGCAGATTTTGCCATGAAGAGAAAATACTCTGCTGCCTCAATCTTTGCCAGAGTTGAAGGTCCATACGGTAAATTATCAGTTGATTTGAATACCTATTCTACTGTTGTATTGATTGCTGGTGGTATTGGTGTTACTCCAATTAATGCAATCTACAATGAAATTACAAGTAATAAGGTTAATGCTTCCAAGCAAAATATCTATGTTTTGTGGACCATGAAGGATGAACACATGATACAATTATTCCCTAATTTGACTCAACCATCTTCTCAAGTCAAACAAAGCTTTTATATTACTGGTGAAAATCATAAGCAAGTTAACGAATCAGATACCAGCTATCAATATCATTACAATATGAGACCAAACTTTGGTAAATTCTTCCACATGGTTTCTGAAACTGTTGGATCAGATAATAGTGTTGCTGTAGTTGTTTGTGGACCAACTCAAATGAATGTTGATGTTTATAATGCTGCAAGAAGAGTTGGAAGGGAAGAGAGAGTTAATTTCCATGTTCACAGAGAAACCTTTGAATTGTAAAAAGTCTTTCAACTTGAAATAAATTCCTATTTTATTCGAATACGAATGATTTATTTTTTTACCAATAGGCAGTAGTTACAGAGCTTACCATGACAGGATAACCAATTGGCACGTCCATACATGAATTGCAAATATTTCTCAATGTATAGGTCATGTTCTGAATGGATCCTCTTTCAGCTTCCTCAACACCCAAATATAAAAGTTCGTGTTGTTGAGAGGACCACAGGGCTCTGACACCCTCTCTATTCATCTTGACAATATTAAACTCGATATCTCTCATAGACAACATGAGAATATAATAATCAACACCACCCTTATCCTGAACCTTCTTACGAAGAGAGAATAATTCTGCAGCTTCCTCAGCCATAATACTTTCTCTCCATTTTGGATCTGATTCGTGTGTAATGACCATATCATACTTGATAAGGGTAGAGACAACATCTGGCAGATCTACATCTTCAGCTGCGAACTTGGATTGATACAATGATAGAGACATACCAATAGCTGGCTTGATACAATGATCAAGAATGGACAAATCTCCAAAGACCCATTCATCATTGGTACTTGTAATTCTGTAATCACCAACAAACAATTGGTGAACTTTTTGAATGAAAGTTCTCAATGAATTGGCAGAGTTGCTTCCATCGAATGAGGCAAGAGCTCTTCTGGCTGTCAAACTGGCAAGATAGGCCAATTTTTGAATATTGAGCTTCTTATTTTCATCATAATTACTATTCTTCTCCTTCATTCTCTCATCAATAAAGTAATCAATGAAAGGTGTATAGATTTGGACAAACTTTTTAAACGAAACACCTCCCAAACCAATTTCTGTGTCATAATCTGGATCAAACTTTTCAGAAAACATTGGATCAAAATCTGCCTTTCTATCAGTAATTCTAGTGAAAGCTTCAAGGAATGGGGAAGCATCACCAATCCAAGAATCCAATTGTTGAGCATGAATAACATAGAATAGAACTGCTCTCACATAGAGAACAATCACTTCCTTTCTTTCATCATTGGAAGACATTAAATTTTCAACCTTATTTTCCAACATGTTATAGGTCCTCAATTTGACTCCAGTTTGAATAACTTGCCAAGTGTGCATTCTCAATGTGATCATATCCTTGGCAGAGAGAAGGGAAACCTTTGGAGCTCCTGGGAAGCAAGGCTCCTCACATGCAGAAAATCCAGGCATTCCCTCTTGATCTCTATTGATACGAGAGAGAATGGCACGTTGTTCTTCTTCCTGACAAATTGTTCCCTTAAATTCGAGACCTCTAATTTGATAGGACACTACACCATTACCAACTTCAATAATGTGAACAATGGCTGTCAAGTTATCATTAATAAACATGAAAATATCACCTTGTTCAAATGGTCCTAATTGTCCCTTTCTCATAATTTCAGACATTCTAGTTCTGAGAGCATTGACCAAATGTTCATAAAAGATGGAATTCAAATTGTTGGTAGTATGTTGATCCATGGCACCTCCACCAAGTGTTTGACCAAGAGTTTGATTAGAAACATCTCTTCTCTTGGATCTATAGTCCTTCTCCCAGAATTTGGCTCCTCTACTATAGCCCAGGAACCACAATGCACCACCAATTAAAGGATACATTGGTGAATTGGAAAGAACTGAATAAATTAATTGGACAAAGAAGAATTGTGAGAATGGAATACCTAGAGGTTGCATTACAATGTGGAATCCTGATGCCCAAGAAAGAGGAGTACTGTAAACAATGATAAAACCTAGTTTGAGGAAAATTTCCTTGAACTTTTGCATCACATAGGTAAAAACGAAAAAGTCAACCAATAAACCCTCTGAAATATTTGCAGCATCAACATGTGAAATAAGTACACTGAAGAAGAGAGCTGTAGTCAATCTACTTGGTTCAGCAAATGCACATCTAATGAGTTTGATGCCACAAATTGAAGCAATGGTGACAGAAATACCTGGCTTACATTTGGTATTCAAATGGAGAACAGTTGAAGAAATTCCAGAAATGATAATGACAATGTGGAAGATCAACTCAATCCATTGTATGAAATAGTAAACAATTTCATACCAAAGCCATTTCTTATCACCAATAAATTTGAATGATTTTTGATTGTTGGCCAAAATTGGATGTCTGAAAAATGTGAATGGATGATGTTTTGTTAAATGTGGATAAATATAATATAACATGAATCCAATAAATACGTTGAGAGCTGTCAAAACATAGAGAAGGTATGGATTACCTCTCTGGAATGCGTCCCACAATTGTGGAATTAAAACAATTACAAAAATACCCAAAGCAATTGCAAAATCAATTGCAATTCTGGTTATTGGATTAACTCCAGAAATGTTCAAATCCAACTCTTGAGTCTTTCTCTTTCTAATTTCATCCTTTGATTTGGCACTTCTCAATTTCTTTGGAATGTAATTGTCCCAATAACCTCCAAATATGTCCTCAATAATTGAGGTGTAGAATCTGTGATTGGATGGCATTCTACTCAATAAAAATCCAGCAGAAACCAACACGGCGCTGAAAATGGCAGAATAATAATCGCTCTGCCAAGTTGCATTGAAGGCACTTGTGTATCCAACTCCAATCAGAGTACCAATTGCAATAATGGCTCCAATAATTTGAATGACAACTCCTGTCAATGCGACAGCACCACTTGCTCCAAACAAGTGCATGTTAATTTGTTCACAACAAACAAAAACAAATGTTGCTGTCTGTGGCAATACACCAAATAAGAAAATTACAGGGAAACACATAATTATATACAATGCAATATCTCTTGCAGAAATAAATATAATACCAAAATGCAAATTTACACCATAAATTACAACTCTGATTTTTTAAAAGAAGAATTAAATCATTAAGAAGAATATTCCAATAAATTTGACAATTTCAACTTACATTGGCTCTGGAACTCGTGTTAAAACTCCACAAATCAAGGCAATAGTTCCAAAAAATAATACATAAAAAGCACGAGAATAGACAGTTCCCTTTGAGTAGTGGAATGGAGAATTGGCTTCAGGTTGAGGACTCTTCAACATGGAGAAGTGAGCTTGAGCAAGGGCGAGAATCATGAAAACAATGCTTGCCCAATTTCTGTCCAAGAGTGCCATCAATCTCAACCCCATCCAAGCAACACCAAAAGCCATAAGAGGAGAACCAATCAATTCAAGTTTAGGATAAGAATCTCTATCAAATAAATATTCTAAAGTTCTACGGTCAAAGAATAAATTATAAACTTTTCCAAACATGACAATTTTGTAATTGTCATCCATAACAGCACTGCTATTACCTGCTACTGCTGCAGGAGTAGTCAATTGTTGTTGAGAAACATTCACTGGATTAATGGCAGAAGCAGGTGGTGCATCATTACTCGATGAAGCACGATTTCCACTATTATCAGAAGAGGATGGATTGGACTTTCCTTCCTTCTCTTTCATAATTCTATTATATTCATCGACATTGACTGCCATTTCATACGAATGAACTTCTCCAAACTCATCAACGTATTCAAAGATGGCTGTTCTCATCTCTGGTTGTCCAGAATTTTCATCAGATGGTCCATCATATTGTGGAATGGATGGTGAGCTAGCTGCTGATGTCGATGGTGATGATGCTGGTGAATTGACTCTTGGTGATTCAACAGATTCCTTCTCTTCCACAGTGACAATGACATCATCTGTCGAAGCAACTCCTCCATCATTATTCACAACAGCAGCATCCTTACTAGTTGTCGTTGATGAGGATGATGACGAAGAGGAGGATGAGGAATCTCCATCATTATTCTCTCCATTCATTGCTCCATTCTCCTGTTGCTTCTTTTCCACATCATCTTGAACAATGACTAAATTATTGTCATTGTCATTATGAGCAGCAGCAGAAGAACCATTGTTATTACTATGATCATTATGATATTCAATGGTAGGTTCATCAGCAATGATTGGTTTGCTTTCATCAACGTTACTTGATAAAACACTTGTATTCATATTTGGAGCATTGTCTGCCTTGTTGTTGTCATTGGTTGTTGGAATGTTTCTGCCGACTAATCCTTTGGAGTGAGTATCAAAGTAGTGATGAAAGTAGGAATTGAATGATTTGATGGAGAGGAAGAAGAGAAAGATGATGGAAGCATAGATAATCTCGGCAAATAGATTTCCAAAGCCAAATACCTAATTATGTATATAATTAATATTTGTTGATGATGAAAATGATGATGATACAGGAAGGAAGAATATAGAGTTTGATTATTATCCATACACAATAGAGGGTAATTGTTAAACAATTCGTCGTCAAATGATGAAAATTTTGTAGTACAAGACGAGTGGAGAATAATTTCGAATACAATTTGATGAAAATATTGATAGAAAGCATGAACAATAAATGATCGGAATCAAAGGATCCATTCATGTTGTAAATTATCATTATCAATGATGATTCAGATCACAATTAAAATTCATGAACAAATGAATTTTAATAATTGTTGTTCAATTAGAGTTATTATTAATAGATGCATAATCAATAATGATGATGATATTAGTATAAATACAACAATATGATGATGGTGATGACTCCCAAAATTCATTTCAATCAACAACCTACCAATATGAAAAACAATGGAAATAATATAAAGAATGAATAAATTAGAAAATGGATCAGGTTCACAACAAAGTATGCCGAATATTCATAGTACAATCCTCCTGTCAGAGTGTAGATGAATTGTCTCAGGAAGAATGCAAGTTGTGTCTTGACCATTTTTTATATGTGAATTGGAACTTGTGAAGGAAGTTATGGCACTGAAGAATAACTTTGATGTTTGTCGTGGTTGTCAATTTGCGGATGTTTTAATTGGATAACCTTGTTTGTTTTTTAAATAGTTGGTGGTGTTGTTTATTGATGAAAATTCAGTTCAAACATGAGAATGGATAACATGTCATAATGAGCAAATTAGATGATGAACAACATTGAAATTATATTGTTTGAAAGTGAGTTTTCACTTGGTCACCAAATTTCTCCAGTAACTTTAAATTAATTTGTATTTTATTATTTTGTGAATTTAAAACAATGAAATGTCAGTGAAAATTTTTGGAATTGAGGTCACTTATTAAGCATATCAAAATATTCACTTTATTTTGTAATTTAAATCAATCAGAAACAAATACATTCCTCATATTCAATCAGAATTCAACAAAAAATGACATCTCACCAGTACGACATTATCGACAAGGACAACAACTTAAAAGCGACTCAACAACAATGGAAAATTAATCACAAAATACATCAAAGGTACGATATTTCCCAAAATTAAAGTTGGAAGCAACCATGCCAAAGTCACAACCAAAGAACCTTCATTAAGATAAATAATAAAATTGAAAAGCAACAATCCAATATACAAATCCATCACAACTTGCCTTCCCCATTGTAAACTCATTACTGTTTTAAAAGAGCGCCAAAAAGATTCGACTCTACAGGCATGGAGGGTGAACATGGAAAATCCCAATAGTATCAACAAGGCAATCCATTGAATCATCACGTGGGATTGTGTAGTGCTTTTTTTTGTTAATTTTCAGTTTGATATTTCTGTTGGAAAGATTATAATGAGTGATATATGTCTGAATAACATCAAATTGAAGAGGCCACTGAAAAATTATTGTGTTGACAAGGAGGTTTCGTTCAAAATAAAGGAGTTTGTTTATTACTAAACAAGTATTACTTGAATTGCAGCCGATTGTGAATTGTTTACTATTAGTAAGGTTAATGAGGCTGAAACAAGTTTCCAGGTTGACTGGGAACGTTGGCAAGATCCCAAGCTGTTTGATAACAATCAGTGCTTGGTTTGATTCTGTATCCTCGTTTATCTTTGAGATCAGTAGAAGTGTTCCAAGTAACAACTACCGACATAATGCGAAGGTGCAGTAGATATCATTGCACCAGTCAGTCAAGGATTATTTTCTAAGGCCTTCTGTGATGGCTCCAATGAGTGGAAAATTTCACTAAATTTCATTTTATAAATTTAGCTTAATTAAAATTCACATTAACCCAAATTACACAATTATATCACTAATTGCCTGCAAGTAACTATGTAATATGGCTTACAAGCTGAAATACAATACAGTTGATGATTGTGTAGTTATTGTCCAATGATAGTGTAGAATCCCAGGCCTTGGTTGTTTGAATCCTTGTTCATTCTCCGTAAACTACATTACTACTCAAATATAATAACTATTATTTCTTCTCGTTGTTGTTGGTGTATTAGCATTAGCCAAACACCATATTGTTGTTCATCAATTCTACTTTTCGTGTTTACACCATGTTGATGAAGTAAAATATATATTCACGATGAGAAAATAAGGTTTGTTTTCCAAATTTTAAAAACGTATTTTCTATCAAAGTAACTTTTGTCTATATTCCGTATAACATCTTGTATTAAAATATAATATTAATTTTAAAATTCATAGAAAACCATGATGAGGACAGAGGAAGGATGAAGGGAAAATTAGCACTTGAATGAGAGACTGTACTGTTGCTTCCAAATTTTTATGTATTGCTTTAAAATTTGGCTCCAAATTTTTTATTGTAAAAAGCTAATAGTCTCGTTGACAAAAATTATTTAGAATTTTGTTGAAAAAAAAACTCACAAGATGCCAGCCAATAAGACTTTGACAAAGAAGATCAAGCTCGCCAAGAAGATGAAGCAAAACAGACCAATTCCATATTGGATCCGTTTCAGAACTGGTAACACCATCAGATATAACGCTAAGAGAAGACACTGGAGAAGAACCAAGTTGAACTTGTAAATTTAGTTTTCTGCTTTACCAATAAACTTTATTTAAATTTAAAAAGTAGAGCCTTTTTAATAGTAGAACATCAACAACAACATCAGCTACAACAATTACTAGTATGGTCTATTTACTGTGATAGAGTACTTCATTCTAGTATCTTCCAAACCTTCTTATCTGTGTCGTTTTTGCATCATTATTTTATTTGGTAGGAGCCAACAAGGCTTATTATCTCTTATGATGTTATGAACATTAACTCCCAACAACACAAATTCTTACACTCAACACATCATGCTTAGGTACCCACCTAATTATCATGAAATAACAATGAACACAAGCAAAAAATGTCTCAAGACGAATTAACAACCATATCTTCCTACACTCCATCTCCAAATTCTGAGATGGATGTCTGTGATAATCCACTCTCCACTCGTTATGCTAGCAAGGAAATGACCTTTAACTTTTCTCCAAAGAAGAAATTCTCTACGTGGCGTGAGTTGTGGTATGCTCTTGCTATTGAAGAACAAACTCTCGGATTGGAACAAATCACTCAAGAACAATTGAAGGAAATGAGAGAACATTTGGTGATTCAAGATGAGGAGATTACTCTTGCTGCCAATTATGAAAAAAAGTTTAGACATGATGTAATGTCTCATGTTCATGCCTTTGGAGATGTTTGTCCGAGTGCTAGACCAATTATTCACTTGGGAGCTACTAGTTGTTATGTTGGTGATAATACTGATCTTATTCAAATGAGAGATGGTATGAAGATTATTCAATCGAAATTGTTGCGTGTCATGCAGTTAATGAAGAGTTTTTGTTTAAAGTATAAGGATTTACCATGTTTGGGATTTACTCATTTCCAACCTGCTCAATTGACTACTGTTGGAAAGAGAGCTACTTTGTGGTTGCAAGATTTCTTACTCGATCACGAACAATTAATTCACCAATTGGAAAATTTACCTTTCAGAGGTGTTAAGGGTACAACTGGTACTCAAGGATCTTTCCTCCATTTATTCAATGGAGATCATGAAAAGGTTAAGGAATTGGATAGAAAAGTTACCAAGAGAATGGGTTTCTCCAAATCTATTCCAGTAAGTGGACAAACCTATACAAGAAAGATTGATTTCCAAGTTTTGAGTGTCTTGTCTCAAATCAGTCAATCTGCTCACAAGTTTGCCACTGATATTCGTCTCTTGATGAGTATGAAGGAAATTGATGAACCATTCGAAAAGAATCAAATTGGTTCAAGTGCTATGGCCTATAAGAGAAATCCAATGAGATGTGAAAGAATTTGCTCACTGAGTAGATTTGTCATGTCACTCCTCTCCAACACTGCTCACACTCACGCCAATCAATGGTTTGAAAGAACTCTTGATGATAGTGCCAATAGAAGATTATCCATTGCTCAAGCTTTCCTTGGTGTTGATGGTATTTTGAATATTGTTGCCAATGTTTGTGATGGTTTGGTTGTTTGGCCTTTGGTCATTGAAAAACATACTATGGCTGAACTTCCATTCATGGCCACTGAAAATATCTTGATGGCTGCTGTTAAGGCAGGAGGTGATAGACAAGTTTTGCATGAAGTGATCAGAGTTCACTCATTGGAAGCTGCTAGACGTGTCAAGGAAGAGGGCGCTGAGAATGATTTGTTTACCAGATTGGTCAATGATGAGGCATTCAAATCAGTCATCTCTGTAGATAAGATTAAGGAAATGATGGATGCCAAGTTGTACATTGGACGATCAAATGTGCAAACTGAAGAATTTATTGGGAATGAAATTGATCCAGTTTTGAATGAATATAAGGATTTGATTCCAACCCAAGATTATCAACTCAAAGTTTAATTTTAACAATTTTGTAAATAGGAAGATAAAGTGATTTTTAAATTATTTCTCTATTCTTTAGTTACTTAAATAAGAATATCATATTTTAAAGAAGATTACTAGTTCAAGCTTTTTATCTATACAAATTATACTGAGACAAGACATCTCTCATTTGTTGCTGTTGCTTCTTTGAAATGTGTTTGACAGAGGTCTTGTGCTTGTGTCCTCGTGAACCATTACCATGACCTCCTCTACTTTCCTTATGTTGAGCCTTTTCTTTTCTTTCAAGGGAGACTGTTTGCTTTAGTGCTTCCTCAATGAGATTTCTACAAATTTCTTGATACTCGAAAGAACGTTCTCTTTCCTTGAATGGTTCCAATCTGTACGACAGCCAAGAGTAGACATTCAAACACTTGTACATTACTTCAAGTTCCTTCAATTTGATTAAAGTATTGATTGGCTTCATTGTATTTGGATTTGGTAACAGGAGTGGCACATCCTTTCCTTCAGAGTACAACTTGGCCCACTTGAATGCCATATCCTTACACAGAGATTCATCTGGATCTATTGGTGACTTGACAAATATCATTCTCTCTGCAGTTGTCAAATTTTCAATTGGGTGAATGATATTGGCAATATCTTTCTTTTCCTCAATTTCACACATAAAGTATTTACCCTTATTGACCTGAGTAATTTCATAGAACTTGGCAAGAATGGTACTCAATCTAACTCGGTGATTTTCATTATCAAATTGTCGGGAGAAGTGATCAATTTGTTCATCAGTTGGGAATAGGCCAGCTCTCAAAGCCTCTTCCTCCAAAGTTGGATCGTATGAAAATGCTTGATGAATAACCTTACAATCTCCATTACGGAAAGAAGTAACTTCACCCTCCTCGAATGCACTGTTAAATCTACCAGCTCTACCTCCAATTTGTTTGATTTCGTGTGGTGTGAGGGTTCTCACTTCCTTACCATCAAACTTTTCAGTGGCACTAAAGATAACACGTCTAATATTCAAATTCAAACCCATTCCAATAGCATCGGTAGCAACGAGAACATCATATGGAGATCTTTCATGATTAAACAAGGCAGCTTGAATAATTCTGGTTTGAGGTGGTAATCCTCCATAGACAACACAAACTCTCAAATTGGTTGATTTTTCAATTTCATTCTTCATTCTAAAAACTTCCTTTCTCGAGAAACAAACAATACAATCACCCTTTTCCAAATCATTGAATGATTTAAGTGTTGCTTGTTTGGTAATGTTCAACTTGGTCAATCTGTTATATTCCTTAACTTCCAATTCATCACCAGTATCTTGACACAATTTTTCAATTAATTTCAAAACTCTACCTTCACCACAGAGGTGAACTTCATTGGCTCTAACACCCAAGAGAGCCTTCGTCCATGACCAACCTCTATCTGGATCAGTAATGAGCTGAATTTCATCAATGACAGCAACATCAATCTCCGAACTAATGTCTGCCATTTCTGTGGTTGAGCAAGTGTGAGTAGCATTTTCAACTTCAATCTTAAAGTCACCTGTTATGAGTTGGCAGGTTGACAGAGGATTATCTCCTGAAGTCAATTTGACATAGGCCTCTGTAGCGAGCAATCTCAATGGTGCACAATAAATACCAGTCTTGGCATTTCTCAATGCTTGGAATGCACTATATGTCTTACCACTGTTTGTTGGACCAATGTGGAATATGATTTTTCTCTTCTTGAGACGAGTCAAAGGGTACAATTGATGAGGTTCAGTCAAATCAGCAATTTTAAGAATTCGCTCCTCCTCAATCTGATCTTCTAAATCTTTGAGATACAAGCTCCACATTAAATCTTCTGCTTTCCCATCTCTTTGAGCCATCTTGAAGGCCTTTTTAATCTTGGTTCTCATATCATTATTCGTCTCGAAAGTATGTAAAAAGTTATATCTGAAAGATGAAATTGTAGATTCCCAATCTTCTTCATCCTCAATACCTAGTGTCTTTGCAGATTCAATTCTCTCAGAATTTCGTGACATGTTTGCAATCACTTGATCTAAAAACTCCAAATTAATGAGTCCTCTCTCAACAGTTTCCAGAGAATAATGTGATGGTTCTTTAAAATCGAGTAAATCAGTAATTTCCTCATTTCTTTCTTTCACTTTTTTAGTTGCCTTGTTTGGATTAAAACTAATTGAAAATTTGTTATTCATCATTTCATTCGAAATGCAATTATTATTCACGAGAAGTAACTTTTTACTACTCCTCATTCCTACAAGACTCTTTCCTCCATTAATATTATTATTAGTACTTTTAGAATTTTCAAATAATTGTCCCTTTTGCATCATCTTTGAACAAGTCATCTTTCCATATGAATTACTATTATTATTATTGCCATGCACACCACAACCAACCAAAGCATTAGCAGCACTAACCCGAATCTTTCCGTTGCTTATGCTGTTGTTGTTCATTGTCGACAATAGCGGTTTGATTAAAAGCCATTGTTTGAACATTTTTTTGATTTTGATTTGAAGAAATCGAAAAGATTGGTGAAAATTGTTTCAATCGTGAATTGAATGAAATATTTACATCAAGTCTTGATGATAGAAATTGGATAAGGAATTGATAAGGGTAATCATTAGTGTGTGTGATGGATTGAAAGAAACCTTCCTTGGAAAGCAAAAATAGATTCTCAAAGAATTAGTATTCGAGAAAATAATTACACTTCATTCTACAACAATAACAGCAACATTATCTTCCAGTTGTACAACTTTAAAGCAGATCATTGCAAAGGCCTTCATTGTTGTCAAACAATAACTTCATCAATTGGAGTAATCCACGTTGTGCTGGAAAAAAATAAGCTTTTCTAAAAATTGTGGAAAGAGAGAAAAAGCCTTCGCTGTTGTAAGATCACCTGCCACTGCTACATAGCTTCATCATTTGTTTGCAAAGTAGAAGGCTCTCTTGTCAAGAATAACATAGTAGTTGTGTTTCTAGATTGGATAATTTTTTGATAAAACAAAAGGAGGAACACATTCTCAAGGGGTTGTTGTTGAATACAATTGGAACACTATTCTTTACGAGACAATTCTACTATAATTTTTGTAATTAGGAAGACTAGAATACTTTGTTTTACTCACTTGCTTTTTGTATTATAGTAGCATTTGGACAGGAATTAAATTTTGGAGTGAACATCCTTCTTCTTCTTCAGTTAACTACATCATCACTGCTGAAGAACCATCTTCTTGAATGGAAATGAATGGAAAGAATTCTTCTTCTTCCTCTTCTAATGGGTCTTCTCTTTCATCTAAAACCCACTGTAAACATTTTCAGAAATTACTTGTTGAACAACCTGCAAATCCAACCTCAGCCTATGATGAGTATGGTGAATTGAGTATGGATAATAGCCTGGCAACGTATTTAAATTCTTCCCGTACTAGTTCGACTTTATCACAACTTTCGAGATGCAACTGTTGCACCAATCACTTCTCATTGAAGGATGAGAATGTCATGTGCACTGCTTGTTTTCACATATTCACACTTCACACCTTCAGTGAAGGCAAACAAGAAAGAGAGAGCACTTCTTGCCCTCAATGTAAAAATGATATCACCTTCCACCTCACTTATAAGGAGTTCTTTTGTTTGGAGTGTTTTGATTTTGTAACTCTGGAACATGACTCTTTGAAATACGTTCTTCTTCCCTCACTCTTTTCCTCATCCATCATGAACAATTCATCGGATAAGCAGAGTGAAAAGAAGAGAAAAATTTCCCACAATACTAGTAGGGAAACTACCGAGAAAACAAATAAGGATTTTAATTTGGAATCATCCATCAAGACAATGCTCAAGAGTTCTGTAAATACACGAGAAAACTCATTATTGGGCCTTAGAGGAATGGTAAATTTAGGAAACACTTGTTTCATGAACTGTATATTACAAACACTTTCACATATTATTCCATTGAGAAATTACTTCCTCTCTGGAACAACAGTTTTGAAAATAGAATCAGAAATTGAGAATAATCCCGAATACAGCTCAGAATATGATCTGAAAACCTACCTGTCCATAAGTAAGGCTGTCAGGAATATGTACACTGAAATGTATAACCCATCCAATAGCACGACAGCTATCAAGAGCAAAAAGAGATCGAGTAATGGTAAGAGAAAATCAGATGGAGATGAAGTAATCGAGGAAACTGTCTTTCCATTCGTTCCAGATCAATTTCTCTATCTCATTTGGAATGCTGCAGGAAATTTGGCTGGCTATCAACAACAGGATGCTCACGAATTTTATATCACTCTCCTCTCCTTCCTCATGCCTGTAAAATTACCAAATAATCAGAGTAATACCATTCAGGAATTATTTACTGGTCAAGTTCAATCAGATATTATTTGTAAACATTGTGGACATGTTTCATCAACTATGGAACCAATACTCGATGTTTCTCTTGCTCTTAAGGGAAAGAGTGGAAAGGAATGGATTGATTTAGAATCATTGGAGGAATGTTTGGAAAAGTATACGAATGACGAAAGTTTGGAAATTAATGATTATTCATGTTCCAGTTGCAAAACCAAAGCCACCATTACCAAACAGCTCAAATTTTCAAAATTGCCAAAACTTGTATGTTTCCATCTGAAACGTTTTGAACACAATGAAGGAGTTGGAAGAAAATCAGCATCCAGTTCCAAAATTGATGAACACATTTCATTCCCATTCACTTTAAATATGACACCTTACATGTCAAGATCATCACAAACGAAGGACAATAACTCACCAACAACGGAGGAGTACTCACTCTTTTCTGTGGTTTGTCACACTGGAGATATGAGTGGAGGTCACTATACTTGTTTCGTTAAGCATGATGTTCAATGGTATTTGTGTAATGACTCGTCCGTTTACTATGCCATGGAGGAAGATGTTGCCGATAGTGAAGCTTACTGTTTGTTTTACATGAAGAAATAATTAATATGATATTCTTCAATATCATATCATATTACGAGATGTGTTGATAAATAATTCCTAGAGAAATGTTGGCAAGCCAATTTTGCAAGTCGTGGCTTGTGCAATAAATTCTTTAAAAGTGTATGTTTTTCACATGATGTTAAAATTAATTATTGAATATGATGCTGAAACAAAATAGAAATGCAAGATGTTGTTTTCAAATTGAATCCTGTGCGATAGTTTTTATTGTCAGGTGAGAATTGATGAAGAAGGTTGATAATTTTTTTCCCTCTACCTTCCCTTCAAAAATATTCATTGTAAACAACGTGCAAACTAGTTAACCGGCAAAAAATAAAAAGTTTTGTTGAAAAAAAATATCGAAATGTCTACTCAAACAAAGCAAACCACCCAACAACAAGGAAAGGTAAGCATATCTAGAACAACAAATACTTAACATTCTTCCTCTCTATTATTATTCACCCAATTCATAAATACTTGTGGAAATAACATTATTACAGAAGAAGACTTCTGAAAACATCAATGCTCGTCTTCAATTGGTCATGAAGAGCGGTAAATACACTTTGGGTTATGCTGAAACCATGAAGAACTTGAGACAAGCTAAGGCTAAACTCATCATTGTTTCTAACAACATTCCTCCAATCAGAAAGTCAGAAATCGAATATTACTCCATGTTGTCCCACGCTGATATTTACTTCTATCCTGGTAACAATATTGAACTCGGTACTGCTTGTGGTAGATATCACTCTGTTGGTGTCATGTCTGTTTTGGAAGCCGGTGACTCTGATATCGTTAGAGCTGTCAAGATGATGCAAAATCAATAAATTTAAAAATTAAAATTATTAATTAATTCATTAACTTCAATGTTTTTCACTACCATAAAAAACGTTGGTATCTTATCCAACTACATTTTTCTCTCCTAGACTCAGATATTCATCTGATTGAAGTGGTAGAAAGAGTAAAAAAACAATTTTTAAAAAATGTCTTCAAATAATAATCAAAGATTGCCACCAATTCATGAATTGGCTCCATTGATGAGAAATCCGAATAACCCTGTTGTATTCTTTGATGTTAGCATTGGTGGTCATGCAGTTGGTAGAATTAAAATTGAATTATTTGCTGATGTTACACCAAAGACTGCTGAAAACTTCCGACAATTCTGCACAGGGGAACATTTAAAGAATGGAGTGCCTGTTGGATACAAGGGTTGTGCTTTTCATAGAGTTATTAAAGATTTTATGATTCAGGGAGGTGATTTTGTTTCTGGAGATGGAACTGGATCTTACTCAACATTTGGAACTGATCAATTCAATGATGAGAATTTTACTTTAAAACATGATAGACCTGGAATTCTTTCAATGGCCAACAGTGGTCCAAATTCAAATGGTTGTCAATTCTTTTTAACAACAACTAAAACACCATGGTTGGATGGAAAACACGTTGTTTTTGGAGCTGTATTGAAAGGATTTGAAGTTGTGAAAAAAGTTGAAGCTGTAGCAGTTTTTGGTTCATCAAACAAACCAAAAATGTCATGTCTCATTACTGAATGTGGAGAGTTGTAAGATGTGAAATGAGGATTAGTGACAAGTATGATAGTTAACATGATATTTCAATTATAATAATTTAAGACTTGGATTTATTCTATCATACATTTAACACTCGCTTAATTGAGTTATTTCATATTCGATTATTGAATAATTGAGACATTTGTAAAGAAAACAAACTCTATGTACAACAGTTTTAACAGAATATATTCAAGATTTGTAAAGTAAAGTTATTTAATTTTTCAAAATGAAATCTCTGAGACGATTTTGGCTAGAGGCAAAGGATAAACAAGAGACAAGGGTTTCACAATTTTGTCTACGATCCCAAATGAATGGGCACAAGTCACGAATGATAGTGTCCTTATTATTATCGTGTGCAAATGATCTTACAAGTAAACATGTCGAAGAGCAATCCATTGTTGCAATATTATTGGTCTTCTTCAATTGTTGAACGGCTTTTACCTTATCAGATTCAAAATTGAATAATGAAATAATTCTGATAAGATCACTATTACCCATTGGAGAAATTTGAGATGTGGAGTATGTTACAAGAATCTTCATCTTGTCACTATCAAAACTCTTTCCTTGACAAGCAGTAATTATTGTATTGGCAAGTGAGCTCGATGTAACTGGCGTTGTTTGCATATAAACTTGAGGTTGACCATATGGTTGTGGTTGAGAGAATGGTTGTGGTTGTCCAAATGGCTGTGGTCGACCGAATGGTTGTGGAGGAGTAAATGGTTGAGGTTGGCTAAAAGGTTGTTGAGGTGGATAATTTGGATTCATTGGTGGATTATAGGTTGGGGGAATAATAGTGCTTGGAGTTGTAAATGAAACACTAATACCAGAATTTCCAATAGAAACACCATATCCAGTATTCACAGTAGTTGGTTGCATGGATTGCATGGTGCATCTGAAAACATCACCATTTGAAAGTGGAATATTGTTCATATCATATGTTTCAGCTCTCAAAGGATGTTGAGTTCCTTGGAATTGAATATACATGGTATGCTTATTCGAGGAGATATCTTTGATAACATAGAATTCTGCACTTCTTCCATCTTGTTGATTTCTCATCGTGAAATATCCAGCATGTGGACAAGAAGTGATGGTCCAGGATTTGCCAGAATTTTCAGTATAAGTAGTATTGACATTTTGTTGATTCATTACGGAAGAGGCCACCATTCCATGATTCAATCCATTAACATTATAGACACTTGGTTGGGAAAAGTTGGCACTACTTGAAGCTCTATAAAAGTTATCACCCATTCCGTACAATGTATTTCCATCTGGGCTAGAAGTGAGTCTCCAATGCACATTTCCATCAAATGTAATGTGAATTGCCCAATCACTTACACTTGTTGGTGATACCTTAGTTGAGACCAGTGTACCTGTGGCCATTCTATTGGTTCCCTGTTGAATCCATTGAAAGGAATTTCCATTTTGTGTTGACTGCCAAATTCTACCACTTCCCTCTCTCCAGGAACCTCCAATACTTGGTGTGACGTTACCCATTCTCTTAATGATTTATGGTGGTGATTATTAATACTTGTTTGTGATTTTTCTTTGTTTTCCTTGTTACTAGTTGGTAAAGTGGAATGCGAAGAAATGATCAATTTACAGTGTTACAACTCATTGAGTGGAATTTAAGGAAGAACACATGCTTGGAGTTGAATGATTCATCAATAGCTAGAGCATGATGGATCGGAAGAGGTAATACTACTTGTGGTATCATTCCTTGAAGCATCTTTTGCAATTGTCTAACATATGGATACGGAAATGCTGTAACCCTTAATGAAACACTTGGTGCAATTGGAGAAACAACTAAGGAATTTAGTAGTTCTTTAATCCTCATTGGATTCTAATAACTCCTTACTCAAGGTCATCTCAGTTGGTCTTTGTCAAATGAAAAGAAATGTTGCGTGTAACTGCTTTCAAATTGTTCAACATTCAAACTATCACATTTCAGAAGCATATTACAACAAAAAAAATTTAAACGTTTATTAATCGTATGAACCCGACGGGTTCGTCTTGATGATATTACGAATATTAAATAATAAATTCTTTCTTGTTGGGATTGCTTTGTTCATTTCTTGTAACTCTGTGGACACAAATACTTGGCTTGAACACCCTATGCTGGAACCCCGGGTAGTATAGGGTACGGTGACTTAACCCGACGTAAGTATTGCGGCAACACACTGTGGTCTCAGGGTCAACAGTGTAGTTACTGGGTGGTACGACATTTTTTTTGAGACGTTACAACAAAAAAAATGGATGATTACGATGCAATTAATAATCTAGATGTAGGGACACCCCATGATAGGACGGACATTGATCTGGTTCCACTTGCAATTACTGACAATTTGGATGAATTGACTATAAAGGAATTTGATGAATTACAATCAGCCTTGATTATTCGAGCAGATACATCAGAACCTGCCCACTTTATGCAATGTATTGAAGAGAGATTGTGTTATTATGTTAAAAATCCAAAATTATTCAAGACTTCGGAGGAGTCCACTGAATCACATTGGACGAGATTCATGCTCGATCAGAAATGTATATTCAAGAAGGTGGATAGGATTAATGAATCCAGTTTTTGTAGCTTGCAACCTCAAGTGATGAGGAGCTTTCTGAGAGGATATAATATTGTTTTCTTCACGTTATATTCTGGAACTTATACGGGATTTGATTCAGTTGTTGTAGGTGTGATTAATGATTTAATCAACAGTGGAGAGTTGTCTGTAGTGTTTTTGAGAGGAGCAGGACGATCAGTTCCAATGAGACTTGGTTTTGTGAGAAGAAAGGACGCAAATGATGGTTATGTGGAGTATACAGATGGAACTTATGTACAACTCTTGCTTCAAAATATTAAGCAATTGGATAATCAGAGCTTGACTATATTTGTGAATAAGTGTATGAACAAATTAGAAAATAGAGTTCAAACAATTGGTGAAGTGGAAGAGACTATTGAGGATTGTTTGAAATTGGATGATTTATACATTTGTGGAGTTTGTGACACCACCTTGAGTAATGTAAATGATTGGCATTTACTTGCTAGGAGTGTAAGTGAAAGGGAGAAATATCCATGGGTTATTCACAAAACTAAGAAGGTAATGTTCACTCCATGGTATGGATATAGTCATGGAAATGAAAACCAATGCCTACTGACCTTGTATGCATTGAGATATCTTTTGTATGAACATATGAAGCACTTCCACAATATCAATAGTTTCAAATCTAATTTATTGATCAAAATAATTAACAATCAACTCTCTGATATCTCAATAGATTTTGAATAAATTCTATTTATCAAGAACATTTTGAACGCAACTTTCAATGTTTTGACTCTATGTATCATCTGTTTCTTGGGTACCCAAGAAATGTTGTTCAAAAAGTTATTTTTGTAATATGTAACACACAAATAACTTTAATTCCTTTTTCAAAATTCTTTTAATAGCACAAAAATCTCATGCCAATCAATGAATTCAACACAAAAAGAATAACACAACATGAATAACAATAATTTTAACAATAATAGTAACAACATGATGAATAATAATAGAAGAGTAGGAGATCAAGATTTAAATCCATTGCCTTGTTTTCAACCTTTACATGGAAATGCTCCTTCCTCAATGAGTGGTGGATTTGGTGGCAATCAAGTTGGACCAAATAATCCAATTTTCAATGATCGTTCGAATTTTCCTTCTGCTTCTTCAATAATGGGAGGAGATATGAAACCTCCTCAGATGTTACCAGGTTCTCGATTTGATCCAGTTTATCCTACCATTGAACCATTTGGAGGTTCTGGAAGTGGAAATAGAGGAGGTAATTCTTCATCATCTTCATTTGGAAATGTTAATCCAGATCATCACAAACCTCCACAATTTGAAGATGAAGATTTGTAATTATTTCTAAAGATTGAAACAAGAGATTCAACAATATAGCCCGAGTTAATATGTAAAATGAATAAATTTCTGCATCCAATTATTTAAATATTCTTTATATTCATTGTATTAAGGAAATGAATGGCTACGGCCATATCACGATGAATGCACCTCATCCCGTCCGATTTGAGAAGTTAAGCATCGTCGAGCCACATCAGTACTGAGGTTGGAGACAACTTGGGAACCTGTGGTGCTGTAGTCTTTTTAATTTCAATTTAATTTCAAGCTTATTGTTTTTACAGCTTTAAATATTGAAATGTAGAGAACATTGAAATGGAAATGTTCAAATATGTGAAGAAAATTAAATACAAATCATTTGACATTTAAAGAACTTTATTGAAAAACTTGTAAATTCAATCTTATCCAAATTGTTTGGGTTGTTGTTTACTATTAAGGAGACTCTTTTAACTGCTGTGGATTCACATTACTGCAAATACTTGGTTACAATCAGGGATTCCCTCCCTCTACATTAATTATCAGCCCTCTCGCCACTCTTTCTAGAACGATTTGATTGGACAAGAGGGCTCAATGAATCTATGAAAATACTCGACTGAAGATTCATTGCAGTAGGTTTCTTTTTTAATTGAACAAGAGACAATTTTCACATTCAAGCCAGCTCTCTTTCTATTCATATTTTAGGAAATGCCACTTTCAAACTTTTGAAGCAAACATTGATGAATGAAATTTTCATTTGATCAACAAGTTCATAGAAGGATCAATATCAGTTATATCTGTCTTCTACGGCCATATCACCTCATCTCAATTAGGAACCTGTCTTTTTGTCTTATTGATTTTTCAAGGGTAAGTTGGCCTAGTTGTCCACTTCCATTTCACAGATTATTATAGCATTTGTGCAAGGAATGAGGAAATTCTCCACTTAATTAGTTGTTTCTTACAACTTCGGGAGGAAGTTCTTAAAAATTGTGAGCTGATCTTGAAGCCATGATGGAAATTGCTCCACCTCAATAATTTAATCAAGTCAACATTCAATTATTTTCTTGAATTGAAATTTATATTTTTCACACATAAAAGTACCACAATTTTTTAACCTCACTTTTCACACATTCAAAACCAATATCACAAACCTCACAAATCAAACTAGATAAAACCATTGACTGTACTTCTACAGGATCTTTTCTGTAGGAATACATAAACTCGACTTTTTTGAGTCAATCTGACCTTTGAGGTTAACCAAGATGAAGACTCTGTAGTCATATATCTTGAGCATGATATCGAACTGGAAACATGCTTCGTTGTAGGTTTCCTCGTTCATAGATGATTGCTGCATTCCTTACCAGCCATGGTTTGTGAATGGGGGATTTGTGAACATGCAGATTGGTACCTTAATTTTTTTAATAATTAATAGAAACTTAAACAATTTCAATGAACCTATGTTTCTTTTGTTGATTTTCACTCATCATGTGAACATGCAGATCTATTAGATCTATTTGGAACTTTCTTTGCATTTTAGGTACATAAATGAAAGAGTTCTTCACTACCTTGGCCAACAGATTGAAATTTATAAGGAAATTCAAAAAGATCAGTTATCAAATTTTGTCACCCCTTTAATTGAAACTTCCATTTCAGAGTTGGATCTATTTTTAAAGAAAGAATTATACCATAATGAAATGAATGTTTTCAATTCTAACATCACGATCAGCTCATTTCTCTGAAGTGTTGGTGGCGAAACTCCATCCATGCCTTTTTTACCTCCTGTTAAAATTTCATTAAGAATTTGAATGGAACTTTGGTATTAGTTTTATCTGGTTCAAAACCATCAATTTTCGAATGGTGTTTTAGTACTCACTCACAAATTAAACTATAACAAATTAAGAGATAGCTCATTATCTTAATTTTTATAACAACAATGGCTACGGCCATATCACGATGAATGTACCTCATCCCGTCCGATTTGAGAAGTTAAGCATCGTCGAGCCACATCAGTACTGAGGTTGGAGACAACTTGGGAACCTGTGGTGCTGTAGTCTTTTTATATTTTCCAAAACGAATGTCAAATTTCCTTTTTAGAGTCTATTGAAAATGCATTTAATTTGTCAACTACATCATTTGTCATAGTGTTTGTCAATTCTAACAACAAAAAATACCACACGCATCCATTTTCAATAATAAATTAAATAATACCACAGGATCACTACAGTCAACACATCATTATCATCATCATGGTCAAACACTCCGTCAAGAAACTCATTCCACTGAGTAGAGAAGAATATTGGAAAATAATATTTACTGATGATTTTGATAAATTCACAGCTCCTCTGCTCAAATTCAACAAAGTTGAAACTGAAACACTTCCAAGTGAAGATGTTAATATTGTCAAGAGAACTGCCAAAGTCTTTCCAGATTATGACATTCCCCATGCATTGTTGCACTTGTTAGGTCAGGAAGAATTTCACTATGTCGATCATCAGGAAAAGAATTTATTGAACTATACCATGAATAGTAATACTATGCCTCCACTGAGTCATCACGATATTCTAAAGATCAGTACTCATCAACATATTGAACCAATTGACGAACATAGTTGTTATCATGTTTTGGAAACAGAAATTCACTGTTCTGTGTTGTTACTTGGTCACTTGGTTGAGAAGGCAATTATTCATGGTGTTGAGAATGGTTATGATTTATTACCAAAAGCCGTGGAAGCTTACATTGCTCACTTGAATTCGGAAGTAAAATAATTTGAATTTGAACCACTCTATTTTTAAATTATGCAAATAATATGAAAATAGTTATGAAAATGAATGTGCATTTATGAAATTGAAGAAGAGGTTCATTTTCGTAAGTGAATCAGAGGTTCAAATTCAAACAAGTCTGAAAATGAAGCTGTGGAGGTTCAAGTTGAAAGCAAGCAAATTTAGCTCTATTTAAACACCTCTCAAAAGTATTCTCACTCCATCAAACAAACAAAAAAAAACAACAAATTAACTAACAGCTCATTCAATAGCTCAATATTCAAATACAGATTATTTAAATAATTACAATATGGTCAAGTTCAGTAAAGAAATACTCGAAAGGCTCTTACTCGACAGTAACAAGATTCGTAACATTAGTATTATTGCTCACGTTGATCATGGTAAATCAACACTCACTGATCAATTGGCTTTAGCAGCTGGTTTAGTGGATGAAGATGCTGCAGGTGAGAAGAGAGTTTGCGACGTAGATAAGAATGAAATTGAAAAGGGTATTACCATTAAATCAACAAGTTTGAGTATGGTTTTGGAAAATCCAGACAAGGAGAATGATCATCATTTGGTTAATTTGATCGATTGTCCAGGTCACATTGATTTCTCATCTGAAGTTAGTACAGCTTTGAGAATTACTGATGGTGCAGTGTTGATTGTAGATGCTGCTGAAGGTTGTAGAGGTCAAACTGAAACAGTAATTAGACAATCTCTTCAAGAAAGAATTCGTCCAGTTCTCTTCATTAACAAGGTTGACCGTTTAATTGAAGAAATGCAATTTACTGAAGAAGAAAGTTATCAAAACTTTTTAAGAATTATCGAGTCTGTGAATGCTCTATTATCAACTTATTCTGATGAGTCAGTTTCTGTTGATCCAGTTGATTGTAACATTGCTTTTGGATCAGGTAAGATGGGTTGGGCTTTCACTTTGGAGCAATTCGCTCAATTATATAGCAAGAAGTTTAAACTTCCTGTAGAGAAGGTTATTAACAAATTATGGGGTGAAAATTATTATGATCACTCAACTAAGAAGTTTACCACTGAACCTTATTCATCGACAAGTGGTCAACAATTGAAGCACACTTTCTGTGAATTCATTTTAGAACCTATTTTCAAGATTTTCAAGTTGGTTAGAGAACATGAAATTTCGAGTGAAGGTATTTTGTCAACAGATTTGGAAAATATCATTAGTGCATTGTCTATACCTCTGACGAAAGAAGAAAAGAGAAAAGAGCCGAAACTTTTAGCTAAATCAATCATGAGAAAGTTCCTCCCAGCTCACAAACCTCTAGTTCAAATGATTATCAACCATTTACCTTCTCCTAAGGAAGCTCAAAAGGTCAGATATGATAGCCTCTACACTGGTGAAGATTTGACAGATCCATACGCTACTGGTATTAAGGAATGTGATCCAAATGCACCACTGGTTGTCTATGTCAGTAAGATGGTACCTATGCACTCTAATACTAGCTCTAGTATGAGTAATAATGTTGGTCGTTTTATTGCTCTAGCTCGTATATTCTCTGGTAGTTTGACTCAATCAACTAAGGTGAGAATTTTGGGTCCTAACTATGATCCAATTGCTAAGAAAGATGTTTTCCATACAAGTATTCAAAGATTGTTAGTCATGATTGGTAAAAATACTGAAAGCATCACTCAAGCTTCTTGTGGTGCCATCGTAGGTATTGTTGGTCTTGACAAGTACATTATCAAATCATGTACATTGACAGAAGAAGGACAAGTTGCATGCATGCCAATTAAGAATATGAAATACTCTGTGAGTCCTGTAGTTCAAATGGGAGTTGAGCCAGTCAATCCAGCAGATTTATCTCGATTTGTTGAAGGTTTGAAACGTCTCGTTCAAAGTGATCCTCTATTGGAATGTAAGCAAAATGATAGTGGTCAACATATTCTTGGAACAGCAGGTGAATTGCATTTGGAAATTTGTTTAAAGAATTTAGAAGAAGAATATGCAAGAGGAATTCAAATTAAAAAGTCTCCTCCTGTTGTCACTTTCCACGAAACAGTTTCAAATAAGAATGGTGACATGGTCATGGCAAGAAGTGCTAACGGCCACAATCGTTTATATATGCAAGCTGAACCAATCAGTGAGGAATTAATTGAAATGATTAAGGAAGGTCAATTGCCAATGGATGATCAAAATAAGAGAGCAAAGATTTTAGAAATTGACTTTGAATGGGATCCTAGCATAACAAAGAGAATTTGGAGTTTTGGACCTGAAGCTGATAAGGGTAGTAACATTTTGGTAAATGCAACCAAGTCAGTTGACTATATTAATGAAATTCAACAATATGTGGTCACTAGCTTCCAACAAAGCAGTTCTTCAGGAGGTTTATGTGACGAAGCAATGAGAGGTGTTTTATTCAAATTTAATGATTGTAATCTTCATGCAGATTCTATCCATCGTGGAGCTGGTCAAATTCTCCAAGCAACATCTCGTGTCATGACTGCTAGTCAATTGAGAGCTGATCCAAAGTTAGTTGAACCAATGTATCTTGTTGAAGTTCAATGTCCTCAATCAGTGATGGGTTCTGTCTATAGTGTCATTTCTAATAGAAGAGGTGTTATCAAATCTACTGAAATGGTAATTGGTACTCCTCTCGTTAGTATAACTGGTAATTTACCTGTGCTGGAAAGTTTCGGTTTAACAGAAGAGTTGAGAGGTGTTACTCAAGGACAAGCTTTCCCTCAATGTAGTTTCAGTCACTGGAAAGTTATGGAAGACAATGTTTATGATCCTCAATCTAAAGTTCACAAACTCATCAAATCTATCAGAAAGAGAAAGGGTCTTAAGGAAGATATACCACTCTACACAGATTACTGTGATACAATGCCTAAACAATAAGAGTTTTAACATTTAGTAATAAATTACCTTTTTCTCCAATCTTGCCATAGCTTATTTTCTTAGTGATATTAATTGTTTCATTTCACTTATGAATTTTGCTCCTTCACCACCAATTCGATTGCCAGCAATATCAAGTGATGTCAATTGTTTCATTTCACTAATGAATTTAGCTCCTGCATTACCAATTTCATTGCGAGTAATATTAAGTGATGTTAACTGCTTCATTTCATTGATGTATTTTGCTCCTTCATCACCAATTACATTGTAAGAAATATTAAGTGATGTTAATTGTTTCATATCACCTATGAATTTAGCTCCTGCATCACCAATTACATTGTTAGCAATATTAAGTGATGTTAATTGTTTCATTTCACTTATCAATTTTACTTCTTCATCACCAATTTGATTTCCACCAATATCAAGTGATATTAATTGTTTCATTTCACTAATGTATTTTGCTCCTTCACCACCAATTCTATTATTATATATATAAAGTGATGTTAATTGTTTCATTCCACTGATGAATTTTGCTCCTTCACCACCAATTACATTGCCATTAATATTAAGTGATGTTAATTGTTTCATTTCACTTATCAATTTTGCTCCTTCACCATCAATTCGATTGTAACTAATATCGAGTGATATTAATTGTTTCATTTCACTGATAAATTTGAGTTTTTCTATGCCTCCAAGCAAATATCCCAAAAATTTAAGATTAACAATACTATTCATAAATTGACTTTTCATGAATAATTCAACTCGTTTCTCTGTAAATTTTTTTTTAAATTGAATAACAAGTTTTGAACGTTCCTTGATCACATTAAAGAATTGTTTTGAAATTAAAGTACAATTATTTAAAATAAACCACGAATCATCAATCATGCAAATTATTTCAAAACAAATATCATCTGAAAATGTTTCTTGTTCGAGTTTCACATGCTTTTTTACTTTCTCTTCCATAATATTATTATTATTATTGTTAGTGAATATTTCATCCGAACTAATTAATTGATGATTTTCAAAATCTTGTCTGTTTCGTTTGCTCATTTTTTTTTAAATTCATGTTAAGGCTTTGATTCATGGCTAATTTGGATTCAATCTCAGAAACAAAATTGAAATAGCACCGTTCTGAAAGTAGCTTCTCCCATTCATTGATAGAAGAGTTCTTATTGGTACTCAAAATACTTTCCTGAAACATTTGTGGATAACGTATATTCTTTGTGAATGTAAAGGGGATGTAGCTCACATGGTAGAGCGCTTCTTTAGCATGGAAGAGGTACGGGGATCGATACCCCGCATCTCCACTCTATCTTTTTTACGGCATTCAAAATAATTCAATATGGCATATGTGATTTGCTAAACGAAAAGTTAAAAACATGCACACCAGCTTACGATTTCATTGGTGTTGTGTTTGGTTCAACGACAATAAATGTTGCTTTTAATAATTAACCACAAGTGTCATTTTTAAAATGATCAAAATTCAAAAGTGATAAATAGATGGTGATCAAGCTAGATCTATTTCTTCAACAACCTGTTTCGCATTGAACAAAACAAGATTCGTCAAAAGAACTCTTGAATTCACTGTTCATACAGTCAAAGACTGTAGCGGGATTGTCGCCATATTCCTGGCAGGCTTCCCGTCCAAATTATTAATTGAATCTTATTAGAACATTCTTCCTCATTTACTTGACAAACAAAAAAAACTTTAGTTTGTTCTTGATATTTATTTAGCTCTTGAGGGATTGAGTGCAATTAACTCAAGGAATTGGCTTTCTAAACTAGGCCAATTCAACATCAGTGGCACCAGCCATAATTAAATCTTTTGCCAATGAAGCAGATGCTTTCTTCTTCATCATGATTACAATAGTTGTAATCAATACAGCAACACCACCTCCAATAACTGCAACAGAAACAATTGGAACAACAACTGCTGCAACAATCACTCCTGTATTCTCACTGTGTACTGAGTCAATAGCAAGGAAAGGAAGCGAAGTCAATCTTGCTGAAATCTGAGGAATGTTTTTTAGTTGAAGAGAAAGAGCTGTTTCAGTTTCAACTCTGAAGGAAATGAGCGTCGAGTTGAGGGAAAGAGCTGCCTTAGCTGTTAAGGAACCTGTTTTGGAAAGAGAGGCTGGTAGATTAAATGGAATGGAAGATGTCAGCTGTTGGTGGACAGTTGAAGAGGAATCAAATTGACCATCTAATAGGAATTCAATAAAAATGTTAATGGATTGGTTGACATAATAATCAAGAAATGAAGAATCTTGAATGGAAAGAGAAATAATGGTTGAAATATCTCCAACAATATCACTAGTATTGTTGAATGATAACTTCATTGCTTGGGAAAGGAATTTAAATTGACACTTATTGCCAATGAAATCCTTCTTACAATGACAGGTGTCATAATTAACACAATCACCTTGAGAGGAGCAAACTTTTGAATCAACAGATGTTTCACCATAACAATAGGTAATGTTACATTGTGGTCCGAACCATTTGCTTTCATTCACACATTTACAGTAATCAAATGAACGACAAGTTCCATTTCCAAGATTGCAAACTTGTGAGCTTTCTTGTTCTATGCCAAAACATGAAGTAAATTGACAATTTGATCCACTGTATCCATATTCACATTCACATTGATCTACATTAAGGCATGTTCCTCTTCCACTACATACAGAGCTTGAACTTTCCAATATTCCATTGCATTCCACTAGTTCACAATTGTTTCCTCCAAATCCATTCTCACAAATGCAAGTATTCAAGAATTTGCAAACACCATGAGAATTACAAACTCTTGTTGAATTGAATTCGACACCATTACATTTAAAGTATTGACATTCTTCACCAAAATAATTGAAATCACATTTACAATAATCAGTTGACAAACATTTTCCATTTCCAGAACAAGATCTATTATCCAACTTTTCAATGCCAAAGCAGATTGGATTTTTAAGCTTGCATTCATTTGGTGCATCGCAATACTGTTCAGTATCATTGCAGACACTGCTGTCATTTGCCAATTTACCAAAACAAATTGGAAATTGACACGTTGTCGAAGGTCCATATCCATCTGAACAATTACAATTGTTATAGGAAATGCATTTTCCATTTCCAAAGCAAACATTGCTGTCATCAGAAGGTACAGAATTACAAGTAGTTTTTTCACAATTAGTTCCATAATAATTCGAATCACATTTACAATAGTTTGGATTCGTACATTGACCATTCGAAGAACAAGCTCTGGAATTGTTGGAAGGAACTCCGTGACAGATAGGTATCTCACAATTCAATCCAGTCCATCCACTGTTGCAGCTGCAAGTATCTGGAGCTAGGCAAGTACCGTTTCCTTGATTACAGATTTGATTAGTTTGATTCGAATAGATACCAAAACAGTTAATCAATTCACATTCAGATCCATCATACCCACTCATGCATTGACACTGATTCGGTGCTGTACAATTTCCATGAGAATTACAAACCAATGGATCTGTACCAAGTTTCGTATTACAAAAAGGAATTTCACATTGAGATCCTCCATATTTGGAATTACATTGACACTGATCAACTGAAATGCAATTTCCTTGTCCTGAACATACACTCAATGATTGATTTGCTAAAATTCCAAAACAAATTGGAATTTCACAAAAACTGCCAGAGTACATTGAGGAATTAAAACATTGACAAGTGTCATATTCAAGACAATTGCCATTTCCAGAACAAACAGATGGATCATTAGAGAGTGTACCATTACATTTTGATATATTGCAAAATGTTCCTTCGTAATTTTCATTGCATTCACAAATATTGTAATCAACGCATGTTCCATGATTCGAACAAGTATTTGAATTATTCGAAAACTTTCCATCACAAGTAGTGACATTACACTCAATTCCATAATAATTGGAATTACATGAACAATTATTCACATCTATACATTCACCATTCATACTACAATATAAAGTTGAATTCTTTCCAAAACATTTTGGCAGTTCACATGCCATACCATAATAATTATTGTTACATTGACAGGTGTCCACATCAATACATAATCCATGTGATGGGCCTCCACATGCTTCATTCCCAGACTTTGTGAAACACAATGGATTGCATAATCTTCCATCAGAGCTCAATACTAAACCATCCTCACAGTATGGATATAATTTCCTAACAGTTCCAGAAGCAATCATTTCAGTAATGTAAACTTCATTCTTTCCACTCACAAAAATTCCATTTGTATTGCTTATTAAACAAGTAAGCGCATCTGAATCGTCTGGACAACTGGAGCCAATTAGTCCAACACCAGCAATTTGCCTTAACGTTCCATTATAAACCTTAACTCTACCTGATGATTCAGCAATATAGAATTCATTCTTACTTGTTCTAAATATACCCTTTGGAGAGGAAAGATTCTTGAGAAAGTAAGTTCCAGAACTAGCAGAGCCATAAGCTCCTGGTTTACCAATGCAATCAAACGAACTGAAATAAATATCTGATGGGAAAGAAAGTGCCACTCCAACGGGTTTATCGAAAACATCTAATACATAATAATTTTGTGAGGCCAAGTTGAAAATTCCAATATCACCATTTCCAAATATTCCATAAATGGCAAAAACTAATTGATTTAATCTCTTGTCTAAAATTAAAAATCTTACATTACCAACACCAGTTTTTAGTGTTGTAATGGTATTGGAAATTTCATCAACAACCCGTATATTGCCATTATCTTCGCCAATGTAAATTTTTCGGCTAGTTTCGTCCACCCAAATATAAGGTCTTGCTATTTAAAGTTATAACAGAGGAATTATATTTTGATAACCTACTTAATTGTGCTTGTGTAGGAACCATCACTGCACTACTAGTATCAGAGCCTCCACCAGCCACAATTACTTTCGTTCCATTAGTATAAATTCTAATAGAGAATCATGATCATATTGAACATAAACAGGACGAAACAACAACACACTTACTTGCTCACGACACTCTCTTCAGCTACATAAATATCTCCATTCTCAAACACGCTGACTGAAGTTGGTTTTACCAATGAATCAACCACTGTTCTAATCTTGAATTTCACATCTGCAGATTTTGTCAAGTGGGGAAACACGAAAAGCAAGCTAAAAATTAACACAATTGAGTTGATGACTACCCATTTGTTGTTGTTGAGCATTTTGTTTTTGCGGTAAGATTAATTTGTTGTGAAAAAAGAAACTGTCAAGTCCATCAAAATATTCATAAAAGATGTGTTTCCTTTTTCAAACAATTATGAATAAATTAAGCAAAAAATGGACCAATATACAGGCTAAGATGTAATTTCACTCTTTGTTCCTAGTTATTTGTAAAATGAATAAATTTTGCCTTCCAATTATTAAAATATTCTTTATATTCATTGTATTAAGGAAATGAATGGCTACGGCCATATCACGATGAATGCACCTCATCCCGTCCGATTTGAGAAGTTAAGCATCGTCGAGCCACATCAGTACTGAGGTTGGAGACAACTTGGGAACCTGTGGTGCTGTAGTCTTTTTATCAAATTATACATAATACATTCGAAATCATTTTATTGGAAAGGTATTCTGGTATTGCACTTTAAAGTTTACAAAATGTTCGAACAAAAAATCAACAAAAAAAATGGCACAACATCAATACCACTACATTCTCAATACACAAGAAGAATTTAATTATTCAAATTATGTTCCGAATAATGTTCGTCCAGAGACAAAACTTCAGGAAATTAAGAAAATTTTCAAGGAATGTTTCGGAAATGTAGAGTTAATTGTTGAATGTTTGAAGGGATTTGATGAGAAAACTTATGCCAACTTGTGTTATACCGAGTGGAAAGAGTCGAATTTCTTATCGAGAATATCTAAATGGTTATTCCTGGGATTCGGAAAAGAAGAAGAACAATCAGAATTGTTAAATAATAGTAGTAGTAGTGGTCGTAGTAGTGCAGTAAAATATGATACAAGAATTGTTGGGGAGTATTTTAAAATTTTGGATATGGCAATTATGCGTGATCTTACCTATAGTAATGTGATCAATTCTTATTCCTTATTCCCTTCAAAGAATGAACGAGTGTGGAATGAAATTGTTAATTATTGTCTTTATTTGATAGATTTGGCTGATTCTGCAGATAGAGGTTTGACAATTTCGTATGCTCTGAGGAGATTTATTCAGAGAGACAATAGAATTAAAGATCTTGTTGCAGAAAAGAGAGAAAACTTGATTCAAATGATGATTAGATTGACTAGATTTCCAACCAATCAAACATTATTGACGAGTAATCATTCTCTGATGGTTTATTGGACTCTCAAGTTGCTCGAATTGAGTGGTGTAGAGAAATGGAATGGAATAATTGAATACGAAACAACTTTGGAGAAAATTCAGGGATTTTACTTGAAAGCATTAGTTAGCACTCTTCCTGAAAACTTGCTTGATAGGCATTGCGCTAAATATCATATTGAACCTTATGAAATTGTAACAGAGGTGTTTAATCTTTCCAATTCTTGCTATTTGAAGAACGGTGACTCTGTTTCTTGTCTATTTGATGATCAATTGATTTGTATGAGAGAATTTACAATAGTTTCTATGGCAAATACTATCATGAATAGATCAGGGATTGAAATCGATGAGTTAATGCTTAATTCCTTAGCTAGAGCTCTCAAGTTGCAAAATGACAATAATGCGTGTAAGCTTTTCAGCGCGACGATTTCTTCCTTCTTTGAGCAAAATCCCAAACAACCGATTTCTGAGCTCAATTACTCCATAATTAATCTATACTGTTCCATAAGAATGCAATCTACCTTCAAATTATATTGTGAAATATTCAATAGTAATGAACAAAGAGTATTCATTTCCAATACTATTATGGATCCTTTTCTCGACCATTTTATGGAAATAAGGAAAGGAAAAGACTATACTGATTTGAAGAATATTATAGACTGTTTTGATGCATTTGGGGAGAGTAGTTCGTTTCTTGATGAGAGAATGGTGACCCTGTTTGTGGATTTTGGTCAAACATATAGTGTATTGGGGGCTTTTGCATCTATTATTCAAAATAGAGGAGCTGAGCTGATGAACATCATGGATGGAGCAATGTGCAATCGTTTAGAAAAACGGTTAGAAATACGTATTTCAAGGTATTGTGACGGTGGTTGGTTTGCTGTTTTATGCTCAGCACTGGAAAGTGGATTATTTTGGAATATTATTGAAAAATCGAGGCAATTAACTGAGCCAAACTTTACAATAACTGAGAAATTCAAACAAGGCTACACTTTAGAACTTGTGAAAAAAGTGAGACAAGAACATGAAGGTGGCACTGCTGATCCTCCTTTCTACATTCTCTACTGTTTGTGGTTCCTCTTAATGGAGAACATTGAAAAATCTAACAAGGTTAGTAGAGGAAAGAAAAATGAAATGTACAGAGCTCTCGTTAAACTATCTTTGATTCCAAGAGATTATGACTGTGGCAGTCCTTTTGATTCTGTGTTTGCCTTCTTCCTACTTGCAGAACTTGAGGAAAATGTGGAAGAAAACATGAGTATTATTTTGGAAAATATGGATGCAATCATTAATAGTATGTATGAACAATCAAACAGAAGCACAAGCTTTTTAAGCTTTGCAATAAGTAGATTATTGGAAAACATTGAAAGATTCCTCTATCACTACAGTGGAAGAGATGAATTGCAAAATGCAATTCGATTCGAATTAAAACAGGCCTTAATTCACTTGCCAACAGATGAGCATCCAAAACTTTTAGAAGCCATTCACAAGCTTATCGATAATTAAATAATGTAAGTAAAATATTTTGATTTGTCAAAAGGATGGTCAAGGTTGATTTACTTTTAATTTATTATACAATATGTACAATTTCTAATATATGAATGATATTTAAACCATACTTTGTTTGGCAGCAAGTGATCTATAAATGCCATTTGGATTTCTAATCAATTCTTCATGAGAACCACGTTCTCTAATGACACCATGATCCATGACACAAATTTCATCTGAATTCTTAATGGTTGCCAATCTGTGAGCTACACAAATGGTTGTTCTTCCCTTCATTAAACGATCGAGGGCTTCTTGAACTAGGCCTTCAGATTCAGCATCGAGAGCAGAAGTAGCTTCGTCCAAAAGGAGAATTTGTGGATTTTGTAAAATAGCTCTGGCAATAGCAATTCTTTGCTTTTGACCACCAGATAAGGAAACACCCTTTTCTCCCAATCTTGTATTGTATCCATTAGGAAGTTCCATAATAAAGTTGTGTGCATTGGCAGCTTTGGCAGCTTCTTCAATTTGACTTTGCTTGGCATCTTTCTTACTTCCAGTCAATCCACCAATTGAGTAGGCAATATTTTCCTTAATAGTTCCTTGGAATAGAGTTGGTTCCTGAGTGACGATACCAATAACTTGATGGAGCCATTCAGTGTCCAATTCTTTAATATCCACACCATCCAAGAGAACTCTACCTTTTTGAGGAGCATAGAATCTTTCCATAAGACCAATAATTGTTGATTTACCAGATCCTGAACCACCAACCAAAGCAACGGAGCTACCTGCCTTAATCTTCAAATTAAAGTCTTTCAAAATGGTCAAGTGTGGACGAGATGGATAAGCAAATTCAATTCCTTCAACTGTAATTTCACCTCTGAGATCGTCAACCTTTTTACCATTGAGTGGTTCAGTAATTTCTGGTTCTCTCAAAATGACCTTCAAGAGAGCTTGTTGACTGGCGTTTGCCTTGGCAAAGTATGGAAGATTGTCAGCAGCTTGATTCAAACCTAAAATACTAAGCAACTGTTTTTACAATAATTGTAAATGAAACAAATTGTTAATTAACTTACCATAATACCAAAGACTTTGACCATTTCACCAAGAGTTGCATCACCATCAATGACAATAGAACCTCTACAATATGTGAAAATATATTGCGCCATTCGAATAATTAATTACTGAACTAGTGAAACGCAAACTAACTTACCCATACCAAAAAGTCAAAGCAAAGAAACCATTGATAACCATATAAGAATTACCCATAGCAATACCTTGAGAAACTCCCTTTCCAATAATTGAGAATGGAGCTCCAGCAAGTGCCTTACCAAAACGTGCCTTCTCACGTCTATCTCCGGCCATTGAACGAATTGTCTTGATTGAGCTAGAAACTTCACCAGCAACACCAGCAGCTCTCATCACTGCATTATTAATTCTATTTGTGAAAACTTCAATACACTTGGTACAAATGACAATGACAATCACAACGAGTGGACTGCAACTAATCAAAATCAATGTCATTTTCCAATTGGTTGTCAGAGCCATGATAACTCCTGCAATGGCAGTTGCAACGTGAGTGCAAACTAAACTGAGTTTCATAGTGTAGGCATCTTGAATCTTGGCTACATCTTCAAAGATTGGAGCAGTTAATGCACCAGATGACTTGATGTCGAAAAATCCCATTTCTTGTGAGATTAGTGCATTGAAATAGGTTCTTCTTAAACGAATGGCTAAACGGTCACCTGCAATATTCATGAACATTTGTGAGAGAAAGCTGGATAAACCACCACCGACACCAATACAGGCAAAACCAATTGTGTAATTGACAATATTGTCTCTCCTAATTGAATTCGAATAGAAAAAAAACAGTTTCGTATACGAAAAGAAACTAAAACTTACAATTCCTGAGCAGAAATATCCAACTTGGCATAATCAATAGCATCATCAACAAAGGTACCAAAAATCAAATAAAACACCAAAGGCATGACACCATAAACAGCTGAAGAAAGCATTCCACACAAAATTAAAATCCATTCCCAACTGAAAGTTTTCAAAATCTTAAAGTTGTGTTTTCCCTTCAATTGTGGTTCTCTTGCATCCTTGTAAGTTTGTTTCTCTTGTTCTGAAAGGGATTTTCTACGATTTTTTAACATGTCAGCAATTGACTGATCGTAATCTCTATTTAAAGAAGATGCATATGGAAGAGCAGTTGGTGGAGGGAGAACCTTGTTAGGAAGATGTTCAGTTGATTGTGGTTGTTGAGCTGCATCAAATTCCTTTTGTTTGAGCATTCTGGCGAAGAGTTCTTGATCTTCGTTGGTTGTGGCAATTGGCACAAATTGCTTGGTTGGGTTTTGCGGATTCATCTTTCCGTTATTTGTTAAATGTTATGTTGCTATTATCTATTGCTATTTGAGAAGTGCAGTGTTGAATTGTTACTATTGGTGTGGAGGATGAATATTGTGGAACGACAAGTTAGGGATTTTGTTTTAGTTTGAATTAGTTTGACTTTCGTCTCTGTGAGTGTGATAGAGAACATTCATCCATGTATCTTCTAGTAGGTGGGTTGGAATGTTTCCTCATGTGAAACCACAAAACATGAACCAACTGGAAACTTTTTCTTGGTGATGTTTGATGGCGATTACTTTCAAGAACGCCAAATTGCTTCCATCTGGATATTAAAATCGTTGCTGTCAGATCTTGTACTGATCCTGTCCATGTCAACTACCTGTAATGCATGCCAGTAATAGAATGTTAAATGATTTATCATGATAAACCCTAAAAAATTGATTGTATTGAAATTTTGAAAAGAATGTGTGGAAGAAAGTTTGCTAATGGAAAGCAATTACAATAATTGTGATTTTTCAATGGTAATGTTGGAATGGATGGTGAACGTGGAAAAGAATTTGGGATGTAAATCATGGATAGAGTGTGTGAGGATGGATGCTTGGTTGTATATCCATAGTCTGTCTCAAGATTCTAACACAGTCCCAACTGTCCAGATTAGCATAATAGGGATCTTCGGATGTGACATTGATAAGGTTGACATCTTCTCATGTGTGATAATCGAGGAAATTTCCTCTAAAGCACTTGTACACTTTTGACCTTAATATATTATCAAATAATCAAAATGATGATGAAGATTCATTTGATACTGATGAAATTACTTACATGATCCGAAGGAATTAGAACCAACTCCCCAATCTTTTCAAGTAACTATTTGATATCATGTTCTTCCTGATCAATACGGTCGGACGACACTTTTCCAATTCGCTTTCAATCATTTACTCAAAGGTCTTTGAAGAGATAACAAGAGCTTGACCATAGTGAGGCAGACATTGTTCGATTTTTTTTTGAGAACTTTTGATCATTTCACAAATAGAGAAAGAGATTGAGGAAATTGAATTTATTGTTGGAATGAACATTTCTTAACTATTAATTGTTTTTGGAGACATTGATGGATTGTGATTGTGGAAAATGAGGATTTTCCACTCAATTGATATCTTTTCCTATCTAATTCAATTAAGGATTTAAGAGTTTCTCTGTTTTTTGGTTTTTTAACAATTGCAGACTTAT